>NC_056726.1:861298231-861510731 GCF_019279795.1 Protopterus annectens
AATGTCAGACGTAGCACATGGACAGAGTTAGTCCTGATTTTAACATTCTACCTGTGTTTACAGACGCAGGTGTTTGGGCACCTCTGACCACATTATTAGGTCGGCACTACATAATATAGGGTGGGGAGTGGTTCCACTACATAATACAGGGTGGGGGGGTTCCACTGGTGTTTCCCTTCACATTTGACTATTTCATTCATTCATATATACGATGAATATTATTCCTGACATCAGTTATAAATTCACTACAGGTATGCAATAGTCCTGTCAACAAATGTGACGGTTGGTGTACATATGTGCACGGACCTCTGTGATACTCAGGGAGTAATTTCTACAGTGACAGGGACAAGGCTATGACAAATCAGGGACAATCACAGACACTTCTACAATATTAGTACTATTAACTTGGAAAGTGTTGACAGATTCGTATTACTACTTACTTTCTGCAGTTAACTGCATCTATTACTCTTAATTGTTGTCATTAGTCATTCTCATTCAACACCTTTCCTCCAAAGGTCACTGGCTTTGTGAGTGATTAAGAGGCTGGCCAGTTATTGTGCGAATGCTCTGACCATTGATAGGGTTGCCACATTGCCATATGTACAGGATGGGATATATTCTGGGGACACCAGATTGTTTAGGCCAACACATACCCATGGTCAGTGCGGGTTTAGAACATTCATTATTTTCCTAGCTGAGAGCCTATACCTTTAGCACTTTAGTTGTTAGTCTGTTTCTTGTATGAATTACGTATTTTCTATCCTGACATGACTGCTTTAGGCAACTGTTACATGCAGTATGGTACATAGTTATTTCCTACAATCACAGGACATTTGGCATTGTATCATTGATGGTCAGGACACACCTACCCAAACAGTGACTGTCCCTCACACAGTGGATCAGGGGGTAACCTGTTTATATCAGTGCCTTCATTACCCTATTTCCAAGTGCCACTATGTGAATGTGTACAATATATTCTCTTGATTATTTATGTGGGGACACATGCGTCACGGGCAGGTGTTTGATCCTGGGTAGTAGGTTCTGCATGACCGTCTAGGGCTGGACAGTCTCGTGCACCACTACTGCACATTCAACTTGTGTCCAGATGTCTACAGGACTGGACATTGTGTCTTGATACCCATTCTGATGTTTACACAAGTTACTTATCCCATGAGGGATATCCAAAAATTTAACAAGACCAATACCGACCATTCTTTTGGCTTTACGAAAATGTGTTGGGGGGTTTTACATGCAAGGGATACATAGTTTGCAATCCTGAAACAGCCTAGGGTGACACTGCCTACTACATATGAGTAGTGGTCACTATGTGTAGATGTGGCTGCGCCAAGCTAGTAGGCCACGTATGGCTGGATTTGGTGAACGTTCAGGTATGGGGGCGGGTTGTGTGCTGTGGAGGGGATGATGGGTATTCAATTATGCATCCAGGTGTGTTGCATTTGAATGGGCCGGTTCCCTCAGGACCATTCTGTGGGTATGTGCCGGTGACGTTTCTGTACATTTGTATTGCACATTTTAATATTCATATGTTTGTGTAATTGTGTTCTGCAGTATGGCCTGTCAGATTGTATTGCAGATGTGTATACTTGTTCTTTGTGTTTCTTTCTGATTCATCCGCTGCTCCCTCATACACCTCCAGTTCACCTATTCTGCATACAACACAGTCTCACCTTTGAGGATTATACCATTACCCATCCCTCCACACACATATTCCTGACACTCTATCCATCACTGCTTTGGTTGATGGCCCATGACACGGTCAAGGTAACACATTGCATACACTACATATGTCAGGTACCTGTATGGTTGTGTGGACTACCCTGGCATGTTTCACCTTCCACATGCTGTACATCACGCACATAGGTACATGCCCATACTTAACTTTCATGACATGGTTGGTACACCCAGGTAATACCCATTCAACTGTGACACATCCTGACAAGTACGGCTTAGTCCGCATATGTGCGGATTTTGGCCGACTGCTCTGATCATTGGTAGGGTGCCACCTTTTCATATGTCCAGGATGGGATATATTCTGGACACATATCTGATTGTACTGGACAACACATACCCACGGTCAACACTACAGATAATACTTTTCCTTTCTGAATACATGTTAGCTTATTGTTGTAGCAGTTTATATGCTCCTTCTGTTTCATTTTCTTGCTTATTCTATTTCTTGTCACATGTGGTATGTTACATATGGACATACCTATTGTATGTGACTATTACATGCATTTTGGGATATAATTCTGTTATACGGTCGCTAGATATTTACATTTATCATGGTTTTGTTATGGACACATCTGCCCAGCTGTGTACTCTCCCTCACAATGTGGGACAGCTGGGCTGGACGTAGCTATTGGCGGCGGGCTAACATGATGCGTTTCACTTCCACTTGGTATAACTATCTACACTGCTTTGGAATACGGGCACACGGTTTTCAATGTCAATGTCATTTGTTCGAGGGATGGGGACTTGTTATTCCCTACCGTGCATTTGTGTTTGCTTCTTAATTTTGTGTTCGCAGGAACTGTCTTGCATGCTTTGCATACGTTTCAGTATCCACAGACACTGACAGATGTGATTACTATTGCAGGCAAATTGTTATATGCAAGCATTTTAGGTTGCACATCGACAGCTGACATTTCCACGCCTCCATGCGGCACTTCAACATGCCCTTTGCACTCGCACTCGTTTCCTATGCACGTGGCTGTGGCGGCAGTGCACCTTCATTAATATGCATTTGGTGCTACTGTGCCATCTACACGCCGCATGGTTGGCACAAGCCTAATGCTGGCCTTGCGCCGAGCTTCATGAATCCCGGGGTCTGACTCTCCACCCAACTAGAAATTAATGTATGCAGAGTAATGCTAGTGAATGTTAAAAAAATAATAATTTATTTTTTGAGGCAACACAACAAAATGAACAACCATGAAAATGACGTTAGCAACTGTAGACACTGACCATCCACAAACTTAAAGTAGCAGCTCAAACAGTAATCTGAAAAATGTTGTTATTATTGGCTTAGAAAATGTTGATACTGATTGTCTGCATATGAGGCAGAGACTTCTTCTGGCCCTATTAAAAATGAAGACGAAATGTGGATTGCAGACATGAAAAAAAAAAGGATTGACGGACGTATCTTTTTTTAACACCTGTATTGAATTATCATATAAGATAGGCAAACATACATTTATGTAAAAGAATACAAACCATATTAACATATTCCTAGTTACAAACATTGTCTCTATCCCTTTCAGTAAAACACACCAAAAGGCATTTGACAACCTTTATTAACTTCCAACAACATAACTTTATGGCAACTTTCCAAAATGTTAATCACAACATGAACTTCCTTGTAACCATAACATGTAACATCCTTGTTACCATACGTCAGGGCATCATATCCCCACTCACTCTGCCTGAATAAGCAGCATCCACACCACCGTTCACTTATTCTTACTAATCAAAGCAGAGTCCTACCATTCTCTTTCATCCCCAATGCTCCTTGCATCAACACCAAACACTAAGCGAGGGAACAGAAAAGGGACAAGTCTGCCCCTCTTCCATGCCAAAATGACCCAAATTAAAGAGAGGGAGGGGCAGGTAGCAAGAGCACACCAAAATCTGATTCCCTTTCCCAGTTACACTCAAATAAAACCCTTAAGTCCCACCCTATGCCTACACCTACCTCACTTCCTCTAAACTTCCCCATATTAAATATATATATACTTAAACCTTCCCTTACTTCCTAGCGTTAACATCCTTCACCAAATCAAAACCCTACACTCCCATCAAACTCCCCCAATGCCTAAATACTGAAGATGTCCTTGGAGAAATTGCTTTGTTCCCAAACCTCATTTGTCTCAGTCCCCTTGAATAAAACATCACACCAAAAGGCATTTGATGACATTTATTAAATTCCAGCAACATAACTTTATTGCGTCATTCCAAAATGTTAATCACAACATGAACATTTGTAGCCACAACATGCAACATCCTTGAAGCCATACATCAGGGCAGTGTATCCTCACTCACCATGCCTGAATAAGCAACATCCACACAAACGCTCATTTATTCTTACTACTCAAAGCAGTCTCCTACCACTTTCTTTCACCTCCCCATACTCCTTAAATCAGCACCCAACACCAAGAAGGGGAACAGAAGAGGAAAAAGTCTGCTCCTCTCCTCCACCAAACTGCCTGACCCAAGGCTGTTCCCCCTCACTTAATGAACAGCGTTCATTAAACATTCAAAAATAAACTTATATGTACATTAAACAGGTCCAAACCAAACTCATTCAGGTGCACACCATCGATTTTAAGCAAAACTGGATCCTGGTTATCAAAATCCCTATGCTCTATCATGTGCATACCCAAAGCAACCAACTGCCATGCCAACCTACAATTAATAAACTGCCGAGCCCACTCTAAGGCCATAAAACTAGTGGCACTCCTCCAACATAAGCATGGTACTATCTCAGACCATACCGTGCACATACCTAGATATAACCTCTTCAATGTAACCAAATCCTACCATATCCTATACACCAGCTGTTTCTTAGGAATTATTCCCAAGTTATTACAAACCAAATATACCAACAATACTCAAGGAAGCCCTATCCGTGACTGTATAAATGCATACTCCTCCATAATCTGATTCCACCTAAGACCTCTAACACCATGCCACCTGACTCTACACCCAACTAGATGCAAATCCAGTTCCTTGCCAGCTGTCCTAACAGCAGCCCTCGCCACCCAATGAATATATGAATAGCCCAAGATGACAATCTCCTTTACTAAAAAGAAATAATATTAAATCAACCAATTTAATCCATTATCTAATACAAGATAAAAATCCATGGTGGTGGTGCTGCAGTAGCGTTGTCACCTCACAGTAAGATGCTGACCGGTTGGACTCTCAGCTAGAGCATCTACTGCGTGGAGACATGCGTGAATGGGTGTACCTTCACTGAAGGTTGTGCGTTAGGGCTGGCAACTCAGCACGTAAAAATCAACTTCCAATCATTAGTGGACCGGAGTTCCGCTGTGGCGACCCCTAACCGGGAAAAGCCAACAATAACAACATCTAATACAAGATAAAAAGGCATTTGAAGACCAATGGCCCTCTCTCTGAATGACCTCAACTGAGCTTCCTTCCCTCACTAAGTCCAAAGCCCTACCAATGAGAAATGAATGAGTGGAAAACCTCTCTCCTGGAAAACCCATACAATGTAAAGCCCTACTTATTACATATACAGACTGATTACCCATTACAACCTTACCCCCTCTCAATTGAAAAACCAAGTCCTGAGTGCTCACCCATGAGTCTGCATTAATCTTACAGCCCCCACCCACTGAACACACCCAATCAATCCTATATTTCCAAGAGCTATCTGTGTGCCCTTCCCTATCTGATCTGTTTTAGACTTATGTAACCAAATGTGCACTGTCACAGCAAAAAAAACACATCTCCCAAAACTAGTGACCTTAACAAAAACCCTGGATGCTCCAAAATACATTCATAAACACAAGGTTACCCACAAAACATAATCCACTGAATCACCAACCACTAAAGCAAAACCCTTTAATAAAACTTTAAAAACCTATCTTGTCAAAGGCCAACATATATCCATATTCACAACAGCCACTCCATCCCATCCTCTCAACATACATCCCACTGTTCAGGACATAGTGAAATCACAAAACCCTACCACCTGTGCAAATATACTAATTGCTGCCAGGTCTGTCTTGACCGACTGCACTACCTTACCTTCCACCCAAACCTGAGCCAAATATTGCAATAATAGTTTTGACCAAACTCCCTCCTCCTCAGGCAACTGTAAAATAAAATTATAAAAATCATATGATGCCCTATCATATGGCCTCCTGGTAGATGCTGCCCAAGATTGCTGCACCAACCGTCTGGCTACTTCAGTGCAATATGGCATACCTTGTCTGGCAACACCATCGGCTCCTCCAGTGTCCCTGGAACCATCTGTCAAAAACTGGAAACATGAGATAAAGACAAACTGTCAGCAATCTCATTACTAGCCCCTGCCACATGCACACCTGTGAAAGAAAAATTAACTAACAAACTCTGCAAAACCAACTTACATAAAACTAATACTAACAATTTAGACCTCACAGTCTTTGCCCACAAAACTTGCACCACTGCCATATTGTCCAAATAAAAAATATCTTCTTTCCCCTCAACTGCTCCTGCCAAACTACCAGCACAACTCAGATTGGCATTAACTCTGGTTTACTTTCAAAATTTCAAAAATGATTTTGCACGTAATTACTTACTTGAAAAACATTATCAAAATTAATAATAGCAACTAATCAAAGTAACGAAACAAGAAAAATGTCAACAACTCAGAATCGAATTGTTGACATTTTTTAAAGTTACCTTAACATCCGGTGACGTTCAACACACGTTTTGCAGGGGGGCAAGCCCCATGTACCCCATACTCCCCTGCTACTTATATATTACAACTCTGAGATCGCACTATAGTGAGGAAAAGGGCAAAGTTCCTGATCCCCATGGTAGTGCGATCTCCAATGAATATGTCAGTATCACAACAGTGAAAGCACACTAGCATTCCCTGTTGCAGGTTTGACATGTTTGAATTGCTGTTATGAAATTTTGGTAAAATGACTTTTGGCAATCAAAGTTCACATAATGGCATTCAAAATGTTGATAGTAAGCCATTAACTCTAAAAAGGCAACATCCCTCTGCCACTCATCCTTCCAATCTGTCAGCCAATGAGCTGCAAACCATTCCCCACCAAAAAAACACCCATTCCAATACCTCCTGCTATATCTGTAAACAATTGTAATTCCCCTTGACCAACCCAATCTGATTACCAAAAGGAAACACCATTAAACTGCTCAAAAAAAGACAACCAAAGTGCCAAGTCAACCCGCACTAGCTTACTAATCCTAACCCAATGATGTTTGCACTTCCCCCTTTTAACAAGAAGGCCACTGACCTACAAAAAGTACACCCCGGATGAACTACCTGATATGCAAAATTCAAAAGCCCTAATAGCTCAATAACCTCCTTAATCCGCAACTTATCATTACACACCACCCTTCAAATCATCTCCTTCAAATATGCTATCTTGTCTGCTGGTAAACAAAACAACCCATGCTCCACATCCACTATCAAAACCAAGAAATCCAATGCCTTAGCTGGGCCTTCCAGGTTCTGCCTATCCAATGGGACTCCCAGCTCCTCACACATCCCCAAAAACTCTCACAAACCATCCAGTGCTCTCCCAAGCCCTTCGCCTACTATCAAAAATTAATCCAGGAAATGCACCACCCTCTGCTTGCCCACCTGCTGCTGCCAAACCCAATGGAGTATCATTCTAAACTTATCAAATGTACAGCAGGCTACCAAACATCCCATTGTCATAGCCTTGTCAAAGAAAAACTTGTTTTTAACCACCATACCCAACAATGGCCACTCTTCCTCCCTCACCAGCAAAAGTCGAAATGCAGATTGAATGTCCACCTTCACCAACCATTTACCAAACATGCAACCTTAATCCCCCAAATAACCTTCACGGCATCATCCAAAGACACATAGCTGACTCTTAATATCCTCTACTGAAATAAAGTCATTAATGGAGTTCCCTCTGGGTATGTCAAGCAGTGAATCAACTGGAACTTGCAGGCCAACTTCTTAGGAACCAGACCCAATGGAGAGACCTGAAAATTGTTGAAGGGGAGCTATTAAAAGGGCCCAGTAACCTACCCATCCACTGTTCCTTCTCTAACAAACTCTCCAAGACATCATCCTTTCCTTGCATTGATTGCAAATTCTTACAGACTACTCCAACCACCACCACCCTTAATTTAATAGAAAAACCTTGGGAAAATCCATCAATTATTTCTTCCTTAAGTGGCAAATCTGGAAACTGCTGTAGCATATTCTGCAGTACTTGCACCTTAATGGGAGAATGTGTCCCCCCTCGGCTTCCTCTTGTCCACAAAAGCCATCCATCTCCTCTGTCCCCAAAAATTCCCTCTATTTCGTATGCCCTAAAAACCCTGAAAAGAAGAAGGTAAACCACTTATGTCAGTGGAAGGTGAACCAGGATTCAGTAAGTTACTATCCCACCGACAGCACTGTACAGCTAGATGGATCCCTGCACACTTTGAACAAAGATGCAGGAACCTACACCCTACTCATGGGCAATGACCCCCATTGAAAGTCCAGCATACCACCACCCCTTCTCATCATATCCTCCTTCCTCTACTAACTACTCCAAAGCTACCCATCATAGTGGCAAGCTATATGTCTGGAAGTCTAATCTCCCAATGGAGGGAGTGGTTAACTCCTTTCTGCTTCCAAAACCTCTGGTCATATCACAACCAAGTGGTCCCTGCCCATAAACACTAAGCCTCCCAAATCATAAGAAAGTAAGCCAAGAGTAGTAAGGCCAAAGTAGTATCCTTCTCCAGTCAAACTGCCATATAGTACTTGAAGCCTACCACCCAAATTTTTCATGTCCTGGGTCTCAGCCTCCATTCTCTCCTCCTGCCCAAGGCTGCTAAAGCTGCCATAAGGTCTTTGTTATTCACTGTTTCTGATTCCACCAATCTTTGCATCCCCTCCGCATCAATTAATTCAAAGGCATTTACATACTCCTCTTTTCAAATCTTCTCATTAACTGAGGATGGTATGTGGTGGGGGGGTTTAGAGAAACTGTAATAAAATGCCACCAAGACCACCGATCCAAAAAGTAAGTGAATTTAATGGTTGGAGAAACTGTCCCTATTCTTTGTCCCAAAGACTATGCAGCTAACCATTCACCTGACCATATACCAAAGTCTGACTGAACTTCAGAAAGCAATCTCACCTCTCCACAGATGACTCCAAACTCCCCATAGACAAACCCATGCTACACTTCCCAATGACTGTCTCACCTTGGCCCTGCTTGTGAAGCATATCCCTCATAGCATCTACTGCTCCACCTGACCCTTGACTCCCCTCATCCCCAACTATCCCACAATTATTCCCAAAATAGTCTGAGCCTGCCACACCTAGTGGAACTCTCAACACTGTGTCATTACCTGTGGCTCCATCAGGCATCACTCCAGCAGCCGGAAGATCCTCTGCAACAACATCCCTCGACTGACATGCCAGCTCCCCTCTGGCCACCAACCTGCTGTTCACTGCTGGGCATCTTCTCTTCTAACTGGACTCTCCAGACTCTTTAGCACACACAAATGCAAACACACAACACACACACACACACACACACACACACACACACACACACACACACACACAACCACAGCTTTACACAAACCACTTTCCTCCTCCTGACTAGTGGAAGTATGCCATGCTAAATATTGCTAACTGTGGTTTGCCTCACCCCTCACTCCCCCTTCCCCATCCTTTTCACAGTACTGCTAGTTTAAAGTATCACTCCAATGATCCTTTTTGTTGATGCACACACACACACACACACACACACACACACACACACATATACATATATATATATATATATATATATATATATCCCTGGTAATCCACCAAAACGAACAGCATACGCATAACCGGAAAGCCTTACCATTACACCAATCCCCCAATCCGAGTGAGAAATCTGGACCCCTCCCTTAAGTGTTTCCTGAATGGGATGATCCAAGTATGGAAGTCCTAATAATGGCATACCATGGAGTTTCAGACTTCAAATCCTTCTGAGAATGCAACTTTGTAACTGTAATTGTAACTTTCTATGTTTATAAGAGCAATCTTTAAAATTTGTCCCTATTTTGCCTTTGTCCCCCCCATTTTGTTGGGCTTTGACCAGAATTTTTTGCACTAAAAGGCTACCTACTTCATAAGGGAGCAGCTTTAAATGACAATGTGATGGCAGCCCTGTCCCTACCACACTACTAACTCTCATACGATAACTGAAATACTAGGCAAGCAGCCATCCCACACTGTCTGCATTCTCACTCTTTCATCCTCCCCTATTTTATTAATCTGTATATTTATTTATGTTTCCTTTTACTTGTTGTTTTTTTTTTCTCTGACAAGCATGAACTGCTCACTTGTGCTTCCCAACCATCCCCCAACCCCCATAACTGTCAGCACCACACTGCACATGCCCAAAAATGACTGTTAGTTGCAAGCACCTGACAACCCACAAAACACCATCCTTAGCTGCTCAGCTGAGTGAATGGAAGCTGCCAGCCCATGCCAACACCACAAATGCAATTCTCCCTGACTCCCGACCAAATTCACAAGGCAGCCATTCTACCTACCCACTTCTGGAGTGAACAACTACACCACAACACACCACCAATGGTCAACAATAACATCAGCAGCCAGCACAGCTCCACATCAGCACTTGCAAACCTGATGACCATGAAACATGCCCCTAAAACAAAGACGGTATACTAATTAAACTAAACACTATGAACTGCAACTAGAGGTGCCCAAATGGAACTACCTGAAAGCCACCGTGACAGACTCCAAAGGAACCAACTATGTTATAGGCAGACAACAGAGGCCATAACCTAAGCATTAACTCAATAATAATTAAACTAATGTTATAAGTATGTAACTGTGACCACGAGCAGCTGAACAGCTGTGGCAAACTTAAAGCTACTCTAACCCCCCCAAAAAATAAAAAAAAAACCATACCAATTAACTCTCATCCATGACCCCTATTGTTAATCCAAGTCCTACCTGTACTCTGAAGCACATTCAGGTTGTCTTGGACATAAGCCTGCAGTAGCAAGATCATGCCTAACTTTAATTCACTTTCCTAGTTGCACTCACATAAAACCCTTAAATACCACCCTTCACCTATCTCACTTCCTCTAATTTTCCCCATACTAAATTAACCATTCCCTTCCAGAATCTAGGTAAACCTTCCCTTACTTCCTAACCTTAATATCCTTCACCAAATCAAAACCCCACACCCCCATCAAACTCCCCCAACCCCTAAACACTGAAGATATCCCTGGACAAATTGCTTTCTTTCCAAACCTTATTTACATACTTTTTTGTATAACTACCATCAATCCAACATTACATGAATTGCTGAATTTCTGCCTTCCCTTAAATCTCACTCCTCCTCCTAAATATTATTCCGCATGTATTGTTCATACAATTCCTATTTTTATGTAATTTGCTCCTGCTGTTTTCTAAAGATCCCACTTCTAGCTCTTTTATTTCTGTTACAGTATTCACTACTTCAAATACAGCTGTTTTAGACTTTGATTACCGTTTTCTAACAATTACTTTTTTTGCCAGCTACCAGAATTAAACTTAGCAAGGCCTTACTATATGGGAGTCCATATCTTGATTTAAGCCAACTAACAAAGGTATGAAAAGTGATATTAGTCTCTGAGGGTGGATGAGGATGTGAAGGCTCTGTGGATAAAATTGTTCTTGAAAAATGAGAAAACATTTACAAATTCAGGAGTTGACAGACACCATTAACCTTTTTATATTGACCACTTTCAAAAAGCCAGTGTTCTTGTCTCAGATTATTTTAGTTGTTTTGTTCCTGTATAAAAAGTTTCATAGCTACAAAAGTGGAGATATATTCCCATGAAAGTTTGTTGAATTTCACTTAATAATTAGCATTGTGATATGGAATAACTACACCAGAGTAATCACGCACACACACGATTAAGACTCTTCTGTTAAAAAGCTTTGTTCCACAGTCCATGGATTGATTTCTCCAGCTTCTATTTGCCTACTATCAGAACCTAAGTAAGTCATTTAATCATACAGTACTTCTGGGTCACCCTTGAAAAATTGACTGTATCTAGTGATATTGCTGGGTTAACAAACAAATAAAATAACATAAGTAGTTGCCTATCATATTCATAGATGCTCTGTGAACTTAGAAGTCAAAGTTGCATCCTTATCATATTTTATCTTATTATTTATGGAGCAATAATTGTACTATCATCTTTATGGAACAATGTTAAAAATCTACTTTTGTACAGACATACAGTCTTTTAAGTGTGAACTTGCATTAGCAGTATTTACTTGTGTCTTTATTAGCATATGTCTTACTCTGAATAAAAGTGATAGCTACACTTTAATTTCTTATTGAATGTTTTGGAAATGTTGAAGTTTTAAATTACCCTTGTGATATTAATTTGACCATGCCTTCAGATGCCACTAGTTCTGTTTTACTTTCATATTTAATGATTATGTTATTAGTGGCACAAACAACTATTATATGAGTATCCTTAGAAATCAGATTTCATAAGGAAAATATAAAACGATAAAAGGACAATGATGTCAATCTGCACTTTATCAAACCATATTTTTTCTCTTGCACTCTGAATGATAAGAAGATGCATACATTCTTAAGAAATAAGTACCATTTTTAGTTCTGGTATCACAAGAGGACAGCATATATGTCATTCTGATATTTAGTGAGTTTGTCAGCTTAATCACTAATCTTGTCATGTTTGCAGCCTAATGCTAACAAAAGACCTTTAGGCTTGCCTATATAAGCCTACTTCTGAAATACATGGAAAAATAGTGTCATTTTTCACACACACACACACACACACACACACACACACACACACACACACACACACACACAAACACACCCTATTTCCAAGTGTGTTTGAGATATGGAATTGGGCACATTTCCTGAACCTATTTCCAGTATTTCCAGAACATCCCCCCCAAAAAAGTCTAAAGTCACAGAAAAAAGTTTAAGAGTGCAAAGTGCTTTGCAGCTTTAAAACTGTAACATACCTAGCACTACCACACAGGAAGTGCCAGGAAGCTAAATGTACTTCTGGCAGACTATCAGCAGTAAATGCTCAATATGCCTTTTTACTTGTGGTAGTGCATAAGGGTATTACAGCTTTTAAAGCTTTTGCAGATGCTGTGAATGGTCTATCATGAGGCTAGGACATAACAGCCTTGAACATTTTTTGTAGAAGATGGAGCACAACAATTTCTTAGAAAAATCAGGAAGAAACAAACTTGATAAGCAAATATTCTGATCAAGTCATACATATTCCTCCATAACAGACAATTTTTGT
The DNA here is from genome assembly GCF_019279795.1 of Protopterus annectens. Classification (NCBI taxonomy): domain Eukaryota; kingdom Metazoa; phylum Chordata; order Ceratodontiformes; family Protopteridae; genus Protopterus; species Protopterus annectens. The sequence goes on from NC_056726.1 coordinate 861,311,309, forward strand.
TTAAATTAGAAAGATGTCTTCACCAAAACCTCCCTTTAATAAACATGAACATACAAGTACAGCCAGGCCAAGGCTTAAGATGCTTTTGCATATTTTGTGTTATGATATGACAGAAGCCAGTTCTAGCCACCACAGGGCAGTATAAAAAGTCATAACAGCTTCCAAAACTGTAAGATACTTCATTGTGCCTCACCTTTAAACAAAAACAGCAGAGATTAGTGCACAGCAGCTTTTAAAGCTGTTATTCCTTCAAGGGCGCATTTCACTTTTGTCCACTGTATATGTTGCAGTGCTAAGTGTTTTGTGGCTTTTAAAGCAGTAAAACTCTTTGCGCTGCTAGGCACCTAACAGTTTTTTTCTGTAACTGATGATGCTTGGAGCAGCTAAACATATAAATTCTTCGGTCATAACTCTTATTATGTCTTCTCAACATGGATGAGAAGATTCACCTCACAACCTTTGTTTCACTATGCTCTCAAAGTGAAATTTATTGACATACATCTCAAAGACATTATAAGCTGTTTGAGATCACAGATAAAATTATAAAGATATATGTTAGATGCCTTTTTGATATCAAAGAGGTGCATAACAACATTTGTATTTTCAAAATTTTAGAGCATTATCAGTGCAGTCCTTGTTCTACATATATGTTGACCATCCGTACATAAAAAAAGCACTAAATTTGGAACACTCCCACTATGAAAAGCCAATAAAATCTCACAATCTTTACACATAAAATGGAGGCCATGCCTCAAATACCATTTTTAGTACAAATCGATCATGGGAGCATACTTAGGCTATAGGCTCATCACTACATTTAATACTATGAGTCCATTATTAAGGAATTAAGTGCATCTCATCCTTAAATTTGGCCTGACCATAATGGCATGTTCTTGTTCATTACAGGAAGTTTTGATGAAGATATATTTCCAATTAAAACAAAATTCAGTATTCTGAAAAAATATGTACAATTTTTTATATGATACAATGCCAACCCACAAAACACATATGTACTGCATTTACTAATATGCGCAGGCATAAAATACTCACTCATGACTACAACTGAGTGCCATGTAAATTGGAAGGCTAGTCTATAGGAGACAACAATTTCATGATTCTTATAGGTTCATAGGTTCATAGGTAGGTACTAGGCTATCTGCCCAAAGGCATTTATAAGCCTAGCCAGAATATGTTGGCTTTCGCCGCCCCTTAGATTAGTTCCCTGTGCCTCTGTCTAGCAGAGCCACTGAAATGATCCCCGGGGTAAACTTTCTGTTTCCCATCTACTCGTCAAGGTTTCTCTTGAAGACTGCTAGCGAGGAGCTCTGCCTAATGTAGATTGGAATCCAAAGCATGGGAAGTCTCTGGGACAGGAGTCTATCCCTCCAGCACATCCTATTTATTGTTGTGGTGAGGTTTAGATATCTAGAGTGTGTGGCTCGAGCGGATAAGGTTTTCTTTAGGTGGAGCATGTCCATCAATTTTGGGTTGGACATGGCCTTTTATGTCAGGCAGATATCACCTCTGAGCAGGCGGTATGCAACCGAGTACAGCTGGAGTTTCTTCAGTCGAGCTGCATAGGGCATCTGTTTGAGGCCAGTGACCCTTTTGGTGAGGTACTTCTGTGGTATTTCCAGCTGTTGCAGGTGCCTTGTAAGGTACATCCCAAATGGGGTGTTGTACTCTATGATGGGTCTGATGAGTGATGAGTAGAGGGGCACAATGACCTCTTTTGATCTGGATGCAAGCCCTTTTGTGATTAGGTGGGCCACATAGAAGGATTTTCTAACCACTTTGGCAATGTGATTATCAGAGGAGAGATTACTATCTACTTGGGTCCCCAGATCCCTTATTGCATTTTCTGTATTTAGGGGACTACCATCTATGTGGTAGTTTGACGGTACTTTGTTATTTCCAAAGGGAATAACTATGCACTTTTTGGCATTTAGCTTGAGGCCATGATTTTGACACCAGGTATCCGTCTCAGTGAGACCCTTTTGGATCATGTCTGTGTCAGCCGGTGAGTCAATTATAGCCCCTAGTTTGCAGTTGTCTGTGAACTTGGTTAGCCATAGTCCTCCTGTACTTGTCTGTACCTCTGAGAAGTATATGCTGAACAGGAGGGGTCCTAGTACTGAGCCCTGGGGAACACCACTTGTAACCAGTTTAGGGTCAGACCTAGCTCCCACAATTCTCACCATGTGGGTTCTGTCCATGAGCCAAGTGGCAGCCCATCTTGTGACATAGGGGTTTATGTTCAGGCTGGTGAGCTTGTCTATAATACCAGAATGGGGAATGGTGTTGAAGGCCTTTGCGAGGTCTAGGTAGGCTGTGTGTACTGCCTTTCCCTAGTCTATAGCCTTGATGACTGCCTCAAAGAAGTCCACCAGGTTTAGGAGGCATGGTCTGCCCTTAACAAAGCCGAACTGGGTAGGATCCAGTGTTTGGAGGTTCCCAATGTCTCTGTTAATGTGTTCCATGATGATGCACTCCATAGCCTTGCAGACCAAGCTAGTCAGGCTTAAAGGGCAATAGTTCCCGGGATCTGTTGTGGCTCCACCTTTGTGGAGTGGAATAACCATTGCTGTGCACCACTCTATGGGTACGTAGCCTGTGGAGAGGCTGAGTTTGAACAGTGTGTTTAGATGAAGGGTTAGTTTGTATTTGAGCTCGTGTAGGACACAGCCTGGGCACCGTCCTGTCCCACTGATGCTGTGTTTTTGGCTTTGGAGAGGGTTATTTTAACCTGCATGTCTGTGATTTCAGGGGCTCTACATTCTTCTGGTATGGTTATGGGCCCTTTTAGGGGTGAGAGGGGGGTGAAGTTTGCACTGAACCTGTCTGCCAGGATGTTGGCAATATCAGTTGGTTCAGTGTATTTTATGCCATTCTGCACTATCTCCGAGCGGATCTGAGCATTGCCACTTAGATTCTTGACATAGCTAAAGAATGCCTTGTGGTTATCTTTGGAGTCCTTGGCAAGTTTCCTTTCAAAGCTTGCCTTGGAAGATTTTATAAGGGATCGTAGTTTCTTGCTGATACTGATCAGGGATGTCTTCACTTTTTGGGATTTTACTCTTTTCTGTACTAGTTTCCTCCTTCTATTGTATAGCTTGTTTATGGCAGGGGTCCACCAGACTGGTTTCCTTTTCTTGTAGGAGTGAGTCTTGGTTTTGCTTGGGATAGCATGATCCATGCATTCTTGTAGGTGCCCATAGAATGCATTAGTAAAGGATTTAGCAGCTTGGACAGCATTATCCTTTAGCATGGGGGCTTTGAAACTTTCCACCTCCATCTTAAGTAAGTTAAATTTGCTTTTGAAAAGCTTTTCACGGTGGTTTCTTTGTCCTGGGGTGGGGGCAGAATGTGGATATCTAAAGTGATTTGTTTATGGTCAGATCTAACCAGCGAGAGATTGACCTCCAGTGTGGAACACCGGTCGCCCATGTTGGTGATGACCAGGTCCAATATGTTGTCACCTCTGGTGGGAGTGTTGACCAGTTGTTCCCAGGCATTTGAGTTTATAAATTCTAGGAAATGTTGGGCAAGGGAGTTAGTACTTAAGTAGTTCTTCCAGTTAAGGTTTTGTAGTTGAAATCACCCAATATTAGGGTGTTTGGTAGGACCTTTATGTTACCCAGTGTTTCCAGAAATGCAGAATGGGGGTCCTGGGACATGGTGGGTGATCTGTAGCAAGCTACAATTTGAAATGCAATTTTGCCAATTGTTAGTTGCATGTGCTGTGCCACTAACCTGAAGGTGTGGGTATCTTTGACGAATATGGATACTCCCCTGCCTTTTGTATTTCTGTCCTGGTTCTGTGGCCGAAATGTATGGGATGAGTTGTAGCCTGGTAGTGCTGGGGTGCTCTCTGGAGCCTTAAACCAGATTTCTGTTACTGCACATATATCGATTTTCTCCATACTGATGAGTGCCTGAAGTGCGTGCATTTTGAGGTTTAGACTTCTGGCATTGAGTAGTATTACCATCAGATTTTTGTTACTTGTGCTATTTACGTTGGTGGGTTTGTCTTTTGAGCCTTGCCTAAAAAAGGCACTATGGGGGTGGCAAGATCCTTGGCTGGTATTCGAAAGCCTAAAGGTGACAGGTGCAAGCCGTCTCTAGTGAAGCAGCGTGGCTGGTCGAGTATGTCATCCCAGGCAGACAGACACTGGATCCCCTTTGAATGACAGCAGAAACTTAGCCAATTATTGAAATTGATATTTTTTTCTTTATACCATGGTATCATTCTTGGTGATGGCAAGATGCTACTCAGGGTCAGGGTCATACCTGTCTGGGCTATGTGATCAGAGAGCTTTTCCATGTCTCTTTTCATGTAGTGCAGGGAGGTACGGCTCAGGTCATTCACACCAACATGGACAATGACAGAGTTGTATTTGTACTTGTTCTGGAGTTACCTGAGAGCTTGTGTTATGTGGCAGATCCTGGCACCTGACAGGCAGCTAATAGTAACCTTCTCTTTATTCAGCCTAATGAGTGGGACATCAGTGTGCCTAACTATAGAGTCACCTATTACTACTATGTTGGGTATGTTATTTTGCCTTGAGGGCTGTAATTCCGTGGCACACTAGTTTTGTGAAGTATGTGTTTCATGGTTTGTGTTGGGGGGGGGGGTGGAGGTTGTTTGGATGTCTGCTTTGGAGGGCTCTGTTGCTTTTGCAGATTTTTATTTAGACCCTCCAAGTATGTTTTTGTGTAATTACGTGTGTTTTTTGCCATTGCTGGTTTAGTGGGTCTATGTGAGACTGGTGGTGTGATACCAGTATTTACCTTCTCCTCTTGACTATCTGATCCAGTCTTGGGTTGAGAGAGCTTAGCCTCCAGTTTGGCTGTATAATTGCATCTCTCGCATGTATTAGTGTTTGGTGGTAGGAGGAGAGGGTTGTCTGTGTACATGAGGCAGTTGTAACATTGCCTCAAAATGCCCAGATTCACCAGTTGGACTGGAGAGTACACCTGAAACTGCCCTTTGGACATGCCTGGATAGGTACAGTAAACTGTTTTACTGAATGTCTGGTAAGGTTGAATCTAGAGCCTTGTCCTTATGTAGTGCTAGGGTTTATAAGTGCTTGCTATGAGTTTTGAGCAAGTGCTGGCAGAGAGATGAATGGCTTGAGTGCTTGAAAGTTTGTCTAGTTCCAAGAAAAAAATTGAAGAGGAGACTTTGTGGAGCCAGGAATAGATATACCCTAGCTAACCGGCACTGCCTGGTGCGCAAAACTGAGCAAATGCGGTTTTTATAGCAGGGAAATGAAAGAGATAGAAATTAGACCAAAATGGCCAATAAACTACTACTTTCTGGGCTAAAACCACTCCTCTAGGGACAGATAGGCTGCTCAAAGCTCCCCTCTCTCACAGGTGAACAGAGAAACTTCCTTCTATCCAAGTAAGGTACGGGCAAACACAGAGATTTGTAACACAGCCCTGAATTCAGCACTAACCTAAAAACTGGGCTATACTAGCTTAGAAAGGTGGGAAACAAGTATATATATATATATATATATATATATTTTTTTTTTCAGAAAATAAAGCAGATACAATCAAAAAGCACTTTAAATACACATAAAAAGATGCTTATTGTTATATATCTCAGTTCAGAGTTGTAGTCAATGCCCCTAGTAATAAAGTAGGAAGAAACACAAATACAGTAAAAGCAAATGAATAAAGTGCAATATATTTATATACATATATATATATATATATATATATATATATATATATATATATATATATAAAACAATAGAAAACGAACATTGTATACTGGGACACTCTGGTATATTGCACTTAATTTTTTTTTTTTTTCATTCCTTAAGATATGAATGGATTTTAGCTGTAAACCTGGTTGTCCCATAAAACTATAAGAAGTACAGTGATATTTGGCAGTGATTTTACTTCTGTAGAAGAAAATGTAACTATTTTATAAACATATACAGGGTTTTTATTTTGCCTATAAAGGCAACTCAGTTCAACTATATTTCGGACAAGAACAGAATTTCTAACTTTAAGGCAAGTCATATATCTTCTAATTAACAAAATGAACTGTAATACATACTGGCTTATTCCCCTTATGAAATGCTTGTAAAAGCCTACATTCAGTACTAGTGTTCAGTAGGCTGTACCTCACACACTCTTTTATAATTGTATGCATCTAGCATTCATGTTGGGAAGGCCATATCTCAATCATCCTTTCATAGTAGTTAATAATTTTCAGGAAGTTACACTTTGGCATTCAGACAGACAATATGGGAGTATTTAAAAATGCATAATTCACTACATAATTCCATTTCAAGAGGTATTGCTCTGTGTGTTATGACATAGTGATTCAAAGTAGAGGTAAAGCTGTAGGAAGACTGTCTCAGTATATGTGCTTGTGTGTCTAGACACTTGTGTGACTATATACAAGTGCCAGATTCACTGTGTTCATGTGCGTGTCTATAGGTGTCTGTGTAACATGGATTGGTAAATTGAGCACTTCATGTGATTACAATAGGTGCAGTAAATGTTCCATTCACATTCACTCAAATATGTCAATCGGGATATTTTGCTCTTTATTTATCACAATAGTACTACTACAGCTCACCAACACTAATAAAGTGTAAGCACTAATTTGTCTGTGTAACCCATATAATTAAGATTATAATTCTTCTTTGAAAAGTCTTAAAGAAAGCTCATTCTGAATCTGACATGGTCATATTTCCTTACTCAGTTTAAGAGTTTTTGGTGATGTCAGATTTCTGAGGAAAACAATGTCCCCTTTTAAGAGAAATATATACAAATCACATACTCATGTAATTTTTATTTCAATACAGATTTGTTGTAAGCTTCTATAATATTCTCCACCTAAAAATGTCACATAATCACAACATAAAAAACATATGTTTGTTGGCTGCCACTGTCAAAATAATGGCCATGTAAGTCTATTCTGATCTCTGTCACAGGAAGATTATATCTCTGAAACTTTTTAGAGCAATTTTAGGCAATGCATTTTTGTACTTGAATATAAATTATGCTTATTTATTGTGCAAAGGTAATAGATGAACAATGAATATCTACTGTATTACAGACTATACTAATGACCATTTTATACTGTTAGATTCTAGTGATAAAACCCATAATCATTTTCCTATTATGCTGTAAAAAATTATATTTCTTGAAAAAGGAATTGCAAGTTCTTTTTTCCATAAAATACTAGAAAACAATGTTTTCATCTTCATAAAGAATTCACTTTTGATTATAAAGAAATCAGATACATAGTCTATAAACAAAAATGTGATGGTTATTTAAAGCTTTCAAGAGCAACCTGCTCCCAACAAATTTACACTTTTGAAAACGATGCAACCATGATGGTACCACAACAGAAAGAAGTTCTTCCAGTGGTAAAGCATTTATTTTTTTTATACTCAGCCTGGCAGTATATAAGCATGGCTGTGAAATTGTGAACAAGTGACAGTAGATCAGTTTCTTTCACATACAGACTGCCCATGAATAATACTATTTTTGACTTGTTGCATTTTAAATCAGAAACACTGACACACACAAGCATACACAGCCCATTATATTCCATATTCGAGTTTGCGTAATTGTGATCAACTATAGTTATGAGCAGGTGTTTAAACAGAGACAACCCCATTAAACACACATTATGAGAAGATGCATCTCAGTTATTTGCCAATGAGCTAATTGCCGGTGTCACTGCTGTTCATAGGTTCATAGGTTCATAGGTTCATAGATTGGTACTAGGCTATCGGCCCAAGGACCTATACAAGCCTAGTCATAACAATTCCCTTGATATTTCTTCCCACAATATTTACTTCCCTGGACCCCTGTCTAGCAGGTTGACTGACGTGATCCCCAGGGTGAATTCCTCTCTCCCATCCAATCGTCAAGGTTCCTTTTGAAGAGGGCCAAGGAGGCGCTCTGCTTGACATGTATGGGCAGTCTATTCCAGAGTATGGGGAGTCTCTGGGTCAGGAACGTATCCCTCCAACATGTTTTGTTCATTGTGATGACAAGGTTTAGATCCCTGGAGCATGTGGATCTGAGGGATTGTGATTTCTTCATTTACCTATAGTGCCGTCATTCATAACAGACTGCATTAACATACTGAGGTGTTAAGGCAGTCATAGGTTAAGTACTTTTCTGAATTCACTAATGTGCAATATGCTAAGTGGACCACACTAACTGCAGTCTTGTTTGCATGATCGATGGATAACTCTCTCGGCATACAGAATATTTTTTTGAGTTTTTGACATAGGATGGGAACTGTCATTCTCTAAGGGGCACTGATGATGGTCACCAATATGCAGTGTCAAACTGCATAAAGGACGAAGAAAGAAAAAAAATGATAACATTCAGTGATGTGATTTCTGAACTTTGTGACTTTCAGCAAGTAACATGTATACACTAACAATTGCAATTTAAATTAGGCAATGCTTTCACAAAAGATGAGCACTGCACCACATGGACAGTTAAATAAAAAGCAGAAAGTCAGCTATGTGTGCAGAGCATTGGACGGCTGAAATAGGCAATTATGTTTAAATATAGTGATGGTGTCAGACTTGTTTTACTATTTGCTTACACAGTACAGTTGTATTACTGGAATGAATGGAGTCATGAGAATGATGAAAGTGATGCCAGACATTCCTTCTGCACCACTCATAACATTGTTATGTATTACGTAGTGTTATTACCTTTGTTTAAGGCATCTCACAGCTTGGCATAGCTTTAGTGTAATAGTTTTAAGGTGTACATATGCTTAAGGTGGGTATTAGTCACATTATTTGGTGTGATTGCCACATGTGTATGATGTCTGCACACCCACTTCCAATAGATTGTATACCTTTTTTGACAGATGTGTGCATCGAGGTTAAGTCATATTTCAAGATTAGTATAAGTTAAATGTACTGGATCTTTAACACGTCATTGAGTGACCAGTACTGTTAATGAGACATTAGCTAGGCAAAAGTCTTAACCTCTGTTCTTGTACTGCTCAGGCATTAGGCATTTGCATGTCTTTCTGTAGGAACAGACACCATATTTATCATGCAGATTGAGTATTTCTGAAAGGGTAATGAACTGAGAGCTATTCACCATATTCCACATGCCCAGAGGGCTTTCAGTTTATAAGCATGATGTGGTCTATGGATCTTCCATCATGCTAGTGTAGACTGCCTTGTTTTCAACTGCTGCTGGGCCTACTACTTTCAACATTTTCACTACAGGGCTAGGGAGGCTAGTCTCTGAAATACAACTGCTCATTGTTAGTTTGCTGATAAATGTTTTGATGAAATATTTTCAAGTAAATGGAAATGTACTTCATGGGAGACTGGCAACACATGCATTCACATTGACAGATTTATTTTAGGATTACTGCAAAATACTAAAGTTTAGATTGCTACTGAGGGAGCTATGGAAGATTTTCTTAAATTCTCCATATTTTTGCTTTGTTTTTTTTTCACTGCTTAGGTTTACATTCCTACATTGGAAATCAATTGCTGTTTTCTGTATTTTTTTTACAGGTTCATATGTATATACTAGGCTAACAGCCATCAAGACCTTTGTAGGACTAGCAGTGCAATCCAACCCAATTGTGTCCTTAGGCATCATGGGAGTTTATTAAGAAGTGGTATGTTAGGAAGTTTCTAGAGGTTATGTGGGAGGTATGTTAGATCGGGCATTACTGTCTGCCTCTGTCTATCAAAGACATGAGGTCCAGACAGATACTGAATTTCTGATTTCCTGTCCATTGATCAAGGTTGCAGTTACACAGGGGTAAGGATCAACTCTGCTTCACATAGATGGGGACAAAAGTTAAACCCTTGGATCAAGTGGTTCTGATGCTATTCATTTTGTGGAAGTCCTCAAAGTCCATCAAAGCTGGATCTGAGGATGGCTTGTATACCAGGCGTAGATTGCCTCTCAGTAACCTGTAGGAGACTGAGTATAGACATAGAGCTCTAAGGCAATCCATATAGGACAATGTGTTTACACTTTGATTTCTCCTGGTAAGCAACCTTTGTGGGTGTTCCCACTGTTGCATATGCCTGAATAGGTACATGCCAAAAGGGGCATTATACTCAATGAGTGGTCTGATAAAGGCTGAACAAAGTGGCACTATGAATTTCTTTGACCTGAATACAATACCCTTACTTACAAAGTTGGGCAACAAAGAATGATTTTATTATTACCTTGGGCACATGTTGTTCAAAGGCCAGATTACTGTCTAATATTTACAGATCTCTAAATATGGATCAGATCATAGGGGTGTCTTATAGATGTAGTAATTAGTCTGGGTATTGGGTTTTCCAAAGGACACTAAAATGCATTTCTTGGTATGGAGATTTAATCCGTGACTTTGGCACCAGTCATTTTTCTGTATTACAACCTCTTATAAGATGTTTGTGTTGCAGAGGAAATCTAGTGTATGATAGCTCCCAATTTGCAATCATCACTGAACTTGGTCAGCCAAAGGTCCTTGACATTAGCCTTTCCCTCTGTGAAATAGATACTAAATAAGAGTGGTCACCCAATGGAGACCTGAGGTAGTGACAGGTCTCTTAGTGGAGATGGTCTCAAAAATCCTGACTTCCTGTTTCCTGATTTTGAGTTAACTGACAATCCAGAAAGTTATGTAGGTTTTTTGACCAGTTCAGCGAGTTTGTCAACTATGCCTGAGTTGGGGATTTTATTGAATGCCTTAGCTAGGTCCAGGTAAGCAGTATGCACTACTCTCCCCTCATCCTCTGCCTTTCTGACCTTCTCAAAGAAGTCCACCAGGTTTAGTAGGCATGATTATCCCTTGACAAAGCCAAACTGGATTGAATCCACTATATGAAGGTTGCCTAGTCTTTGTTGATCATTTCTATGGCAATTTATTGCATGGCCTTGCATATTTGACTATACAGACTAATAGGTCTCTAATTTTCAGGGCCAGTTGATGGTCCACCCTTGTGAAGTAGGATAACTGTTGCAGTTCTCAGTTCTCATGGTACAAAACTTGTTTTGAGCCTGGGAGAAATGTATATGGTATATTACAGTACTGTTTGTGTTTATATAGGTTACACCTATGTTTACGTTTATTTTTTGGAACTTGCATTGTTGCAGGTATATTTGTGTTACACTAAACTAAGCTAGTTACTAATTGCATATCATTATATTTTGTTCCATAACTATAATGTCTGAAGTTGTGTTGTCATATCCACTTTTTAGTCCATCACAACAGGGATAATGCTCACTACATCATGCAAAGCATGATGTATGCACCTTCGACAAGCTCTACATTGACAATTTCTGGAGGCAGGTGGTTGAAGATGTCAGTGCTGTTGGTGGCCAGAGTTGTATGTGCACAAGTGATTAATAAGGTCAAGGGCAGCGCACAGGCTGTGGCACTGGAGCAGAGGGCTACTGGTGGTGGGCCATCTACCGAACCACCACTTACTGAGATGTAGGAGTTCATGCCAACTATCACAGATCCAGGCAGTTGAAAGAAGTTTCACAGGGTGGTGCTGGATGTTGGGGTAGAGGTGTAGCAACCCCAGACCATTTCTATTATTGATGATCTATGTAGGCCATTCAAATATTTATTACATCCACCTTCACAATTGGTAACCATTTGTATCTTTATACACCTTTATCCAATATTCTGACTAGATACATCCAGCACTGAGGTACAACGACCACTTGCATGTGGTATGGACATACTTACATGCCTTTGTTATGTTTAGTAGTAACTAAGACTATAGCATTTGTGTATGGTTATGGCATTTTGGCATACATATTATGATTATTTTTATTGCTATTTTTGTAGTGTATTTACAAGTGAAGTATAATAGAAAAGTACATGTCAGCTAGTCATCAACTGTTTAACCAGTCTTATATTCTAAAATTCCCAACATGGCTTTTAGACTGAACATTGTACTTCCTATTTTTTCTATGAATTTCTTCCTTTTGTTATAAAACCTATTGATGTTGGGATTCTATCAGCTTGTATATTTAGTTGACCCTGTACTTATTCTTGGTTGTTACAGCTGCCTCTTTGCAGCTATTAATGTGATTATAAAGGGTTTCTGTGAATGATTCCATTATAGTGATGTTTTCCTGATTTGGGGAGGGCTTGACATTTTACTAGGGTGTCATTTTGTTGTAGGTTATTATCATGGTTTGGGGGACTTGAAATTTTACAAGGAAGTCATTTTGTAGTTGGTCATTCTCATGGTTTGGGGGACTTGAAATTTTACAAGGAAGTCATTTCTTAGTGGGTCATTCTCATGGTTTGGGGGACTTGAAATTTTACCAGGATGTCACTTAGTAGAAGGTTCACTTGCCCTAAAAAAATTCCTAAAAGTTTTTTGGATAGCAGGTGTCTCGGATTTTAACTCAACTAGAAAGGGCACACCTTTATGGTCTGACATGACCAGTGAGGACATTACACTAGGGAGAGTGCAAAATTCTGTTTGTGACCACCAAGTCAAGGATTCTTGTAAAATTGTATGCACTTTGTTTTGCCTTTTGTCCCATGTCATTCCTGAAAAGGATCATATGACCAATCTATCCACTGGGCTAACAAATGTAAATAAGCCTAGTGGGCATATAGACTAACTTGTCCCACAAGTTTGCATTTACAAAGTCCGGGAATCCTTTGGTTAGATTCACCCATAAGTACAGTGTTGGATTGAATGCGGAGAATATCCAATACTTTTAAGCATGTATTATGGTTTTCCTGGGTTATAGAGGAGGAACCTAATGCTTGCAAAGATATGGCATGGGGTTTTGTCTAAGGTGATTTGGATGCGAAGAAGCTCAGCTGCATCATACTGATGGACCAGCATTGAGAAGTGTTTATTTTTAATGCAAATACAGACATCTCCACCTTTTGTCTTTTCCTGTGTGGAAAGCATTGTAGCCCTCCACTGCTGGGTGCTATCTGTGGGTTTAAACCATGTCTCAGTAACTGCACTAACATCTACATTCTCCAGGGTGAGTAGAGCTTGCAGAGAGTTAAGATTCGTATTTAGACTTCTGGCATTGAGCAGTAACACCTATATATTTTTCTAGGCTGGTTTTGCAATGTTGGTAGGTTTATCAGATTGGCAATGGGTAAAAAGAGGCAGTATTGGGGGTGGAGAAGGTTTCATCCAATATTCAAAATCCCAGAGGGGACAGGTTTAGACCATTTCTGGTAAAGAGCATGGTCTATTTATCATGTCCTCCCAGGATGACCAATATTGTACCTGCTTCAAATGACACCATCCCCAAAGCAGATTATTAAAGTCAGTTATGTTCTGTTCATATTGAGGCATAATCATGGGACAGGGTAGAATGCTTCTCAATGCTAGGCTCATACTGGTCTGGTAAACATAATTTGAGAGCTCCAACATGTCTCTCTACAAATAGCCCAGGGAAGTATGTCCCAGGTTATTTACACCCACTTGGACTATGTCTGTGTCATACTGTACTTGTGGTTTAACAATGTATATGTGTACTTCATCTGATGGCTCCTGGTCCTGACAGGTAACTGACCGCAACTCTCTCCTTACTTAGCCTGGTGAGTGGGACATCTGTGCATCTCACAATGGATTCACCTATGACCGAAATATCGGGTTGTGTGATGGTGTTCCTTCTGGGTTGAGAAGTTGAGACACTGTGAGATGTGGATGTAGGTGTTGTGTTGAGTGTCGATTTTGTAGAATTCTGTGGAGGATGCTGAGCATGCTTTTCATTTGTGCAATGTGTTTGAGGTACTGTGGATTATGTAGATTATAGTTGCGTTTATTTTTGGATGTATAAGTATGGTCAACACTGTGTGAGGTGGATATAGCATGCATAACTATCAATCTGTTTGATATAAATACTTGCAAGTTAGAGCTTTGTCTCCAGTGACATTGTGTAACTACATCTCTCATACACCATATCAGCTATTTCAAGAATTAGGTGATTGTCAGTAAACCTGAGACAATTGTGAAATTGCCTCAGCATGCCCATATCAACTAGGCTGCCTGCAGAGATAACAGGGAAGTACTTGTCCATAAGTATGGATCCTTATTTCATGTTCTACAAGGGGATGACAGAAGCATAGCTAAGGTGGGGCAATAGAGGCAAATGCCCCGGATGCAAAGAGTTGGAGTGGATGATTGCCCATCCTTTATCATGATCTCTCTCTTTCTCTTAAGTGCAATACTGGCTTTAAAAAACAGGTATTGCATTTGTGGTGAAACCTGAGTGCTACACTGCTTTGTGTTTATCTGTGGTAGAAACTGTAGAAACTGTTTCTAGCAAGCAGTTTGTTACAATTAAATAGAAAAAAAAATATTTTTTAATTAATACATGAGAAAATGCCCCATGCAGGCAGGAGATAAACTGTATCAACTGTTTTATTCTGCAGTGTTCTACAGTTTATAAAGCAAGTTTTTTATATATATGTGCAGAGCTGAATTAGGATTGAGGGCACGGCACAGAAATGAGACCTGAAGTACTGGGTAAGAATGGGGGATGTCATGCATATGGCCACCTGGGTGGTATGCCTGTAGAAGAAACATTTTTTTTTGTTTTGTTTTTTTCAAGAGCTGTTGTGTTGGCATGAATCTAGCTGCAAGAAGCTGAGCTCTAAAATGTAGAGATTGTCTTAATAATACAGTGAAGTGCTTTTTTTTTTGGCTCTTCACTTACAAGAGTTGATGAGGTGGGGCATGGTTTGTAGTAGCAGCACAGCGAGCTGGTAGAGACAGCTATGCTTCTGGGGAATGGTATAAAAGGGGTTTTCAGCTGGCTAGATTAGTTGCTGTAACAGCATAGACTAAAATTAGGACTATCTAAGACAAAAGTCTTCTGGGAAGGTGCTCCTCGGTGCTCATAGTAGTTTCTTTTTGTATAGCTAAGTACTGTGGAAATATCAGAGTTCCATGCACCTGTATATATGCAGGCCACTGCTAACCACTGCTAGGAGATGAGCAGCACAGTGCAAAAATGCTGAGTTTTCTAAAGGCAGAGAAAACTTATTAAACAAAGCAAGAAGCCCACTGACTAATCTAGCAGTCTCATTTAAAGCCTTCCCATGTGAATCCAAGATCAGACAAATCAAGCTACCTTCCACTGTCATAAGAAATGTAGCCCCAGTCCTTAATATAAAAGCACACTGTTAGCCCAAAGAGAATTCAAATAAAATAATCACATAGACTAGCTAGAAACACACTTTTAAAATGACTACAATGCAGAGAAACTAGCAGCCACAATGATAGTGGGCAAAAAAATACAACCATCATAATCATCATCACCAACAACCCACTTTCTCCCATTTTCTGTATGAGGTAGATGTGTCTTCTCTCTCTAAATTCTATCTCTTTGAATTCAGTGTCACTCTCCTAACATTTTCAACATTCTTGCCTGACTATTCATAGGTTCATAGGTAGGTACTAGGCTATTGGCCCTGGGGCCTATACAAGCCCAGCCAAAAAGGTACCCTGGCTTTTGCCACCCAAGAAAATTATTTTCCTGTGCCACTGTCGAGCAGAGCCACAGAGGTGATCGCTGGGGTGAATTTACTATTTCCCATCCAATCATCAAGATTTTTCTTGAAGAGTACTAATGAGGAGCTTTGTTTGATATAGATAGGTAGTTTATTGCAGAGTATGGGTAGTCTCTGGGACAAGAATCTATCCCTCTGGCATGTTCTGTTTATTGTGGTGACAAGGTCCCTAGAGCATGTAGCTTAGAGGGATTGGGATTTCCTTAAGTGGAGCATGTCCAATGGCTCTGGGTTTGACATAGCTTTGTATGTTAGGCAGAGATCACATCTGAGTAGGCGATATGCGACGGAGTAAAGCTGATGTTTTTTGAGACGGTCTGCGTAAGGCATCTGTTTGAGGCCAGTAATCCTCTTTGTGAGGTATTTCTGCAGCCTTTCCAATTGTTGTAGATGTCTTGTGAGGTACATATCAAAAGGGGTGTTGTACTCTATAATGGGTCTAATGAGTGATGAGTAGAGGGGAACAATGACCTCTTTTTTTCTGGATGAGAAACCTTTTGTGATGAGGTGTGCCACGTAGAAGGATTTCCTGACTACTGTGGCGATGTGATTATCAAAGGAGAGACTACTGTCCACCTGTGTCCCAAGGTCTCTTATCACACTTTCAGCACTTATTGCAGGTCTTCTCACACATAATCTATTCCCCTCTTTGCTAGACACCCTCATTTCCTCTATCCTTTCAGGCTGTCCCAAATCTTCATCATAAGGGATTGTAACCAATTGGCACAGACTGTCATTTCTTCTAGGGTGGGCTCCTCCTCTTGTTTCATTGTAGGCTGTGTCTGAAGCAGTATGGCTTCTGTGGGAATTTATGCACATGTGCCAAAACCACTGTATTTTGTTCTCTTTAATCATCTCTGCAATTGGAGACTCTTTGGTTTCTACTCTGATGTCCTTATTTCTTTGTATGCAACACAGTGTGGAGCCAACCACACACCCCAGACACTTCATCTCCATCACCTCTGCCTTCATCATCTGCTCTGGTTTACTGCCCAGGTTTGTGAACCATACAGTAGTACTGGTCACACCATTGTTTCATGCATGTTACTTTTCAGCTTTTTTGGTGTTAGTCTGTTATACACGTCCCCTGACACTCTGATCCAGTTGGCAGCAGCCCCTCTGTTTCTGGCTTTGACTGCCTCATTCAGACTTCTCTTTTTCTCAACCAACCCTCCCAGATACTTGAATCTGCTAAACTGTTCAACTATTTTCATTCTATCTCACTTCTCAGCTTCTTCTGATTTCCCCATTTGCTGCCACTAAAACTGTCTCATCTTTACTCATTTTTATTCCATTATGCCTTCAGTTTTGCATTCCATCCTTGTATCCTTTGCTGAAGTTCTTGCTCAGAGATTTTCTCTAAGGCCACATCATCTACATACAGCAACTTTGTTGAGCCCCCTGACCTGTTTACTAATATACGCCATTGCCATTATGGACAGCAGTGGACTCAGAGCTGAACCCTAATGCACATCCACTCCTACTGGGAAGCCACTGCAAGACCAAACACTGTACATGAATCATTCGATCCTTGTACATGGCCTGCACTAATTCCACCAATGTTTGTGAATCTTCAGACCACTGTAGGACTAACCAAATCAGCCTTCATGGGACATAGGATCATAGGACGTTACTAGCCTAATGACCCTAGGGCCCTTACAAGCCTAGTCAAGTTTTACCCTTATTTCCATGATCAGCACCTATCACCCCTGTCCAAGAGGGACATAGGTGGATCCCTGGGGTGAATTTATGGTTTCCTATCCAATTGTCCAGATTGTGTTTGAAGAGAGCAAAATGAGGTGTTCTGCTTGACATGATGTGGGAGTCTGCTCCAAAGGTATACTAACTTCTGGGAGACAAATCTGTCTCGTCTACAGGTTCTATTAATGTCACATATCAGGTTAAGGCCATTAGGGCAAGTAACCCATGTACCATTTGACTTATGGGTATGCAGCATTTCCAATAAAGCAGGGTCAGAGATTGCCTTATATGCAAAGCAGAGATTGCCTCTGAGTAGTCTGTATGAAACAGAATAAAGTGACAGTGATTTCAGATGATCCACAAAGGACATATGCTAAAGACCTTGAATCTTCATTGTGAGGAACTTTTGTAATCTCTCCAATTGCTGCAGGTGCTTGGAAAGGAACATACCAAAAAGGGCATTCTACTCAATTATTGGCCAGATGAGGGAAGAGTACAGGGAGGTTATACGTTTTTTTTTTCTGGAGGCAATGCCCTTACTTACTGTATATGTTCAGCAGTATAGAATGCCCTTCTTACCACTGTGGAGACATGGTGATCAATGGAAAGGTTGCTGTCAACCTGTGTGCGCAGGACTCTCACCACTGAGAGCATTCTTAGGGTGTTGTTATTGATGTGGTAGTTAGTAGGAACATCATTCTTACCACAAGGGATGATAATACATTTTTTGCATTGAGTTTAAGGCCATGACTTTGGCACCAGTCATTTGTTTGTGTAAGATTCTCTAGTAGGGTGTTGACATTGTTTGGGGATTCTACGATCACTCTTAGTTTGCAGTCATCAGCAAACTTTGTCAGCCACAGACCTTTAGTTTTAGCTTGCACTTCTGAGAAATAGATTACAAACAGTAGAGGTCCCAGGACTGATCCCTGTCTGTGGAAAACCACTAGTTACAGGTCTGTTGTTGGAGGTGGATTCCCCTATTTAGACTGTATGGGTTCTATCAGTGAGCCAATTAGCGACCCATCTGATGATATATGGGTTGATACCCATCTAGGTGAGTTTGGCAATTATGCCTCAGTGGAAGATAGTGTCAAAGGCCTTGCCTAAGTCTAGGTAGGCTGTATGCACAGATTTTCCCTTATCAAGGGCCTTGCTGACTGTCTTGAAGAAGTCCACCAGGCGTGATATCCTTTTGACAAATCCAAATTGAGTAGGGTCAAGTGTTTGGGGGTTACCAATATATTTCTTGATAAAGTCCATGATGGTTCTCTCCAAGGCCTTGCAGATAAGGCTAGTCAGGCTAAGAGGTCTATAGTTCCCAGGGTCAGTGGAAACACCACCTTTGTGTAAGGGGATAACAGTGGCCTTTTTCCAGTCAGCTGGGATGAAGCCAGTGCTTAACCTAGGACTGAAAAAAGTACCCAAAGGCGTTACTAATTATTTTCTGAATTTATGTAGGACACAGCCTAGGATGTTATCAGGTCTCATGGATGCTGTGTTTTTGACCTTAGAGAGGGTGTCCATGTCCTGCTCTTTAGAGATACATGGTAGAGGACAGGTGGTAGGGCTGTGTTGGGGTAAGTGGGACAGGGAAAGGGGAGTGAAGTTTACACATGACCTGCTGGCTAACAGGTTAGCAATGTCCACAGGCTTGGTACATGTGGTATCATTAACCACCAGTTCAGCACAAATCTGGGTCTTTCCTTTTTGGTTTTGGATGTAACTAAAGAACACCTTATGGTTTTCCTTACTTGAGGAAGCTAATTTGGATTCATAATTGGCTTTGGAGGACTTCACAAGAAGTCTTATTTCCTTGTTTAAGCTGAGGAGGGAGTGTTACCAGTTTATGGCTCACTCCCTCTTATTCTTAGACAGCAATTTCTTCCTCTTATTGTAAAGCAGTTGTCCACCAGACAGGTTTGCGCTTCCTTGAGGAGCTTGTTTTGGCCCTATCAGGTGCGGCTGAGTCAGTGCAGTTGTTCAGGTGTTTGTATAAAGCATTTGTGCAGACCTCAACATAGTTGCCAGTTCCATCTGAGGTGTTAGGTGCAGTGAAGCTACTTATACCATCCTGTAAGAGGTTATCATCTGCTTTGGAGAAGTTTTTTTAGCTTAGTTGGTGCTAGGGGTTGGTGGGGCATGATAGTAACTTTGAATGAGACTGATTTATGGTAAGATTTCAATGGGGGAAGACCTCACAATGGGGGTGCTACAGTTGTCCCCCATATTGGCAAGCACCAGATGCAGGATTGTTGGCACCCCTTGTGGGGCTGTCAACTAGATGGTCCATGGCATTGGAGTTAATGAAGTTGAGGAAATTTGGGCAAGTGGGTTTGTGCACAAGTACTTTCCCCAGTCAATGGATGGGTAGTTAAAGTCAGCAAAACCAGGGTGTTTGGATGTATCTTGATAGACTCAAGTAGATCCAAATAGGCAGAGTGGGCGTCCTGATTCATGGAAGGGGTCCTGTAGCTGGCAATGACTTGAATAGGTGTCCTAAAAACAGTTAATTGCACCTGAAGTATCTCCAGGGAATCATGCTGTCTAACCAGTCTGGAGGTGTATTTATCTTTAATGAATATTGATACACCACCTCCTTTAGTCTTCATACCATCAGTTTGTGGTCTAAACATGTGGAAGGAGGTGTAGCCCAATATGGTTGGGGTGCTCTCCAAAGCTTCGAACCAGGTCTTTATGACTGCGCAGATGTCTATGTCTTCTAAGGTGAGGACTGCTTCCAGTGAACGCAGTTCATGTTAAGACTTCTAGCGTTAAGCAGCAAGACTTTGAGGTTGTTCTTAGATGGAGTTCTTTCATTGGGAATTTTATCCTTGAGACACTGCCTAAAAAAGAAATTATTTGGGGTGGTAAGAGCCTTAGCCAGTAGCTGAAATCCCTGGGGTGAAAGATGAAGACCATCTCTGGCAAAGCATCGAGGTCTATCGATCATGTCATTCCAAGCTGACAGATACTGTATCCTCTTGGAATGACACCAGAAACTAAACCAATTATTGAAGTCAATCATTTTCTGTTTGTATTGAGGTATCATCCTAGGTGAAGGTAAAATGCTGCTCAAGGCTAGGGACATACCAACTTGAGAGACATAGTCCGAGAGCTCAATCATGTCTCTTCATATAGTGAAGATAGGTACGTCTCAAGTCGTTCACACAAACATGGACTATGACAGAGTCATAACAGAACCTGTTGTTGAGAGACTTGAGTGCATGTGTGATATGGCAGATCCTGGCACTTGACAGACAGGTAACCGTGACCTCCTCCTTATCCAGCCTGGTGAGAGGGACATCTGTGTGTCTTGTGATGGAATCACCTATGACTAAAATGTTTGGTTTTATTTTTTGCATTAAGGGCTTGACAGGTATGACACTGGTATGTGAGCTATTATGTGTATTGTCTTCTGCAGAGGAAGTATTATGTGTAACGTACTTGTGTTTGTGTTTGTGTTTGGGAGGTCTTTGGTGTTTAGGTATGTTTCTGGTGAGGACCTCTGCATATGCAAGCATGTGTGATGTGGGTTTGGGTGGAGTAGGAGGAGAGGTCTGCATGTTGACAATGCACTTAATGTCACACGCACCGACTGGTGTGTGAGAGAGCATGGATTCAAGGTTCTTAATATAGTTGAATCTCTCACATGTTGAGTTTATATGGTCTAGGAGCAGAGGGTTGTCGGTGAACAAGAGGGTTACTATACTGTCTCAGGATGCCCATGTCAACCAAGCTGGCTGGAGAAACTGTGGGAAATTGTACATCCATAGTGTTATGTAAAATTATATGGTCAGGAAGAGAGGTTGCACTTAGGAATGGCTAGTGGGTGAGAGGTGCATTGGTACCACTGAGGCTAGGCTTAGTGTTCTGCCTGACATTAGAGTTGAGCCCCATAAAACCTCTAAAGGACCACAAGGAAAGTGCTATAGGAAAATTTAACAAGCAAAATTTTGCTACTTTAACCACCAACAGTAACTACCACTCAGTGGCAGTGCACAATGGTGTGCTATACACACAAAAGGGCAGATGTGGGGCTTATATAAAACAAGGACTAACTCTTTTAACTCAAACTAGCAAATAAGGACACTCTCTCTGAGCTCTAGTCCAATCACCCTCGATTAGATGGGACCCAGACAGCACTCTCCCCCCACAAGGATGCAGGAAGGCCTTCTCCAACAAAGATGGCTTGAATTTGATGCTCAGAGGTTACAAAACAGACCCAGAAACAACAAGTCTGGAACTGGGCTATGCTACAGCTGAACTAGTACTGTATGCAGTAAAATGTGGCCAAAAACAGTTCTGGTAATTTAAATAGACAGTAGAATGCAAATACAAACTAAGAGTGCAATATAAGAGCAGAAACAGGCACTTATAGTTAGTTGGGAACAACAGATGCCGCAGATCTTTCAGTATCTGAGTGATGAGCTGGTTTAAGTGCTCAAGTGATACAAGACAGTCTATATTCCATAAGACTGAATCTAGCCTATGCTTTCTCCAAGTCTAGGAATGCCCAGCTGAACTCTTTCCTCATCTCTAGCTTTTTCCTCATTTATCTTCTGACTGCAAACATTGGTCACTTGTGCTGCATCCTGAACTGAATCCAAGCTGCTTATCTCCCATCTTAATTTTTACTACTGTGCATATTGATTTCTCAGTCACCCTCTCCAAAACTTTCACACAGTGTGACAGGACTTTGATACCTCTGTACTGCCCACAGTTGTGAATATTCCTTTTTTTTCCTTGAAAACTGACACCAGTATGCTTATTCTCCAGGTATCTGGGTTGCACATTTTTCTCCATACTGATTGAATATCCTCCGGAGCCATTTCTGCCTTATCTCACAACATCTTTATCATATCTGCTGTGACCTCATCTGACCCTGCTGCTTTCCTTGACTTCATTTTCTTTAGTGGTGTACTTACTTCTAGGGTGGGCTCCTCCTCTTCTTTCATTGTAGGCTGTGTCTGGGTCAGTACAGCTTCTGTGTGGATTTCTTAATTCAGAAGGTGCAGGAAGCATTCCTTCCATCTGCCTTTGATGTCCTCTAGACATTTGAGTGGATTGTTGCTGGCAACACTTATTAAGGGTGCCTGCCTATCTTCTTTATTTTTATGTCTTTGTCTGCAACCTGATAGAGTTTCTTTATACCATCTATTGAGTCACTTTTCAGAAACTGGTAGAGTGCTTCTGATGTCTTGTTCTTTGCTATTGCAACTCCTCTCTTAGCCTCTTTTTCAGCCAACTAGTTTTCCTTCCTTGCCTGGTCGTTTATGTGTCCCACTTTTTCCTGCACTCCTTCTTCTTTTGATGACTTTCTGCACTTCTGCATTCCACCATCAGTTTTCCTAATGTACCTTATTCCCACACCTGGCTTGGCCACATTTCTGCCCTATAGTCACCAAACACTTTTTTTGAGGTTCTGCCATTCTTCTTCAGTTGCACCTATTTTATCTTCTTCCTCAGGTGCTAGATCCCTGAATAAATCCTTGAACTCTTATGCTTTCTCTACATATTTCTTCCATATCTACAGCCTAATCTCTATTTACCTTAGAACACTCTCTGACCATTGCTTGCAGCTGATTGTAGCAACCAGTGGATTATGCTGTGGGACAACTATTTCAGTGAGATGCCTTTGCAATCACTGAATGTGCCCCATTACCCCTTCCTTACTAGGAGGAAGTCCACCTGAGTTGCATTTTCTCCACTCTTGTATGTGATCTTATGACTCTCTCTCTTGCTAAACCATGTATTGGCCACCCTCAAGCCATTTGCCAGACAGAAGTGTAGAATGGTCTCTCCTCTTGTATTCGTTGCCCCATCTATGTGGTCTCAGGTAGTCCTCATATTCTGTTCTGTCCATCCTCATATGTGCATTCCGGTCACCCATTTGCTACCAACTCATGCTGTCTTGCCTTTTCTAGTAGGTCCAGCAACGGCTATCTCAAACCCTGTTGTAGGGAATAATACAATAATAATTCAAATGCAAGATCTACAATATCTTAAATATTGTATAAAAGTGAAAAACTGAATGCAAAGAACTTGTCTGTATAAGGATGGCACTGCATACAAGCCACATGTTTATGATCTCCTGGGGAATAACCCAGAGCTATGCAAACACTCCAAATTTACAAAGGCAGAAAACATTGAATAAACAAAACAAATAGCCCTCTGATCAATCAAAAGGTCTCATTTAAAGCCTTGTGTTTTCCAGCTCATGCAGAACAAGCTACCTTTTACTGTCATGAGAAATGTAGTCCCAGGCTTTCTTAGTGTCAAACCACACTAATGTTAGTACAAAGTGAAGTCAAACAGGATAATCAAACAAACTAGCTGGAAACATACACTTTAAAATGACTACAATGCAGGGAAGCCAGCAGCAAGATCACTGAAAATCAATGGCATTTTACAATGACAAAGCGCAGAAAAAAAACCCAAATAATTTGAAAATACAGCAGCAGCACTCTTACATATCTTATAAAAACACAAAACTCAATTAAAAGTCCTTAGCTATGCTAGTATGGTACTGGATACAACCAAGTGTTTGTGAGTTCAGTGGATATTAGTCACAAACACTTTCTTCTTTAAGTTATTAGAACAAAAGAAAACTGTATAACAAAGGATCAGGACAAATAATTGTAGTTTTTGAGAATTTTGTTTTCAAATATTTATTTTCTTTTCTTTTAAAAGATGAATATACATATATCCTTCAATATGTAATATAGAAGTAATACAATTATTGTTCTTTTAGACATAATATAAAAAAAAAATACCAATAGAATAAAACAGAAGATGACAAAACAGGTCAAAACTAGATCCAAATAACCTATATACATTGTGTGCAAAAAGTGATACTGTGGAGTAAGAAAAGAAATATTCTTAATTAACCTATTCATTTATCACACAAACTTAGCATTGCCCAGCTTCTTATTGTTAGAGCGGTAGAATTTACTGGCAACTATATAACAACAAGATAGAGAACTCTACCTAGTTTTGGTTAGGAGAATATCTTAGAGAGTCGTCCAGAGCTCGAGAAAGTATAAAAGTTTGTTAGGATTGTTTGCTATGAGTTTATCCGTGAATATGCATTTGATTGCCATTTGTCTGAAGCTTGACGATGAACACTGACGTTTATCTAACCAATTCTGAGTCTGCAATCTTATTAGTGAAAAGATGGTAACCAAAGTGTGTGTCTTTAGTTGTGGAAGACTTTCAGAGGTAATATGTAATAATGCGAACTCCCATGAAAGAGTGGATTATTCATACCTCATCTTCTCGAGCCTAACTTTCATTGAACACCACAGTTTATATGTACACTTAGAGCTCCAAAATATATGGAACAGATCTGCTTTTTGGAAATGGAATGCGGTCAATTTGGGGAAAGTTTTGCATTAAAATTGTCCAAAACTACTAGAGTTATTAATGATCATTAACTGGGTATATATACATTTTTTTTAAAGGACGTTAATTCCAGAATAGCTCTAATGGCCTGACATTTCTGACTATGAGTAATGATAGCATTTTGTTTCATCCAGTAGTTTGACACAATAAAAGAAGGTTGATACCTGAGCAGTTTTTGAGGAGTTTTGAAGACCACATTTGTTAAAGAAGACAGTAATGAAGTTTGATGTAGAGGTAAGAAGTCATGTTGAGCATTATTAAGAATAATGCAATTATTAAGACTATGCATAGAGAAATTATTAACAATAAAAAAGCTATAATAATGAAGTACTAGATACATGCCATTCACTCCAGGAATTTTAACAGGTAACTGAAAAGATAATATGTAATTTTGTCAAGGGTGAAAGGGAACGGATTAAAATTGGATACATTTATCTTTATTAAATGTGGACATAAGATTCTAGGTAAACTACTATGTTTAGTTTAAGACTGCATTGGAAGGGATAATACATAAATTATAGTATTGTGTGGCAGAGTGGCGAAGAATCACAAATCTGATACTTACTATTATGGACCACCAAATAGTAATGGAAGGGATGAAGAAGCAGGAAAGTGGGTGATTTAAATGGAAATGGCCAAGAATACAAAATGTGTAAAACTGTGTGATCTCTTCTTATACCATAAAGCGTTCATGAAAGTTTAATGAGGGTTATAGAGATGGTAAAAGGGCATTTATTTAATAATTCTATGGGAAATACAACTGTAGTAGATAAAAAGAATTTAGACTAGCACACTCTTTTGGTTGCATATTTTCAATTACATTAGACCTGTTTATTATGGAAATTGCAATCTTTAGAAAAAATAAATAAATGCTTAGTATGGAAGCTATATAGGATCAGTGGTTAGCTATATTTAACAGGTTATTCCCATACAACAAGAATGATCTCTGCCATAAGCTGTATTTATTGGTCATGCTATTGACTTGGTCACAAATACTGAGTGCATACATCAATTGTGTCTGATAATTCTCTCCTTTTAGTCAAGTTCATGGACACCAATAAACAATTACAGCCCCTATGTTGAACAGATACTGTGCTTCTTAAATACCTTTCATCAGAGTATTTGATACAGTTGATAGGAAATATTGGAAATCAGCCCCAAATTCTGTCTTTATTTCTACAATTATATGACAGTCTAAAGGGATGAATGCACAGACAACCAAGGAAGTTTTATACCAGCCTTTTATGTCAATGGGACACATTGCTAATCCAGCACCAAATGCACTTAAAGCATTTAACTGTGCAAAGATAACAATGGTCAGTGATCTTCAGGACAGCTGTAAGCAGCTTCAAAACTATAAACAAACCATAGGAGATTGTAATACTGAATGACAGAAAAACTAAGATGCTGGTATGCACCCAGATTTAAAAAGTGCTTAGAAATGAACCTTAGACTTCTACGTCTCTTCTGTAAAAAAAAAAAAAAAATATATATATATATATATATATATATATATGGGTCCGCTTCACATGGTCGACATTTCAGAATGTCGAAGACCATACAGCCAAGACCATATGATCGACATTCGAAATGGTGACCATGCGGAACCAGCATCTCCAAACAGTGCGGAATGGAAAGCGATCTCAGAGTTGGTATATTTAAGTTCCGGGGGGTGTGGGTGCAGATCCCCCCGGGGGGGTGCAAGGGGGTGTAGCCCCCCTGATTGCAGCGTGAAGGTAAGCTTTTGTTGGGTTTTGTTGTTTTTTTTTTTTTTTGTATGGTCGACATTTCGAATGTTGATCATATGGTCTCGGCCATATGGTTTTCGACATTTTGAAATGTCAGCCATATCAAGTAGACCCATATATATATATATATATATATATATATATATATATATATATATATATATATATATATATATTTTTTTTAACATTTGTTTACTGAGAAAGTCCAACCTGGAACAAAGCCATTTTTCAGCAGAGGCCTGAGGAGAGATGCTCCAGATGCATGTCTTTGTAATGTGGGAGGAAACCGGAGTACCCAGAGGAAACCCACACGAATGCAGGGAGGACATGCAGCCTATGCACAGAAGGCACCCCAGCTGAGAATTGAACTGGAGAACCTCTTGCTGTGAGGTGACAATGCTACCGCTGCACCACTGCACCATACACTATGATATCTATATATATATATATATATATATATATATATATATATATATATATATATATATACACATATATATAAAATCAATTACTGAAAACTATGTAAAATGAAAATGAGATGGTGTCATCATGAGTTTCAGACACAAAGATATAAAACGTAAATAATCCATAAAAAAAGTGAACACACCTATCCTATAAATCAAGCTCCATAAAATATACAAATGTTAATAAGAAAATGATCCTTAACCTAGTCTTAGTATTTTATTTAACATGGGAGTATTATTATATTCTGACATTGGGGAAATAGCAATTATAACCATGGTACTAGCTCCTTGGAAGCTCCAATTAAACTTAACTTCATGTATATCAATATTGCTATTCAGTACAGATTATGGATATTTTCAGAGATAGGGTCTTCTAGATTAAAGTTGCTCTTTTGCAAAATTACATAGACAAAACAATGAGGAGTTTTTAATATATTTGATAGTACTCAATGAACTGTTTTGTTAGCTGATTTTACTAGGTGTCAGAAATGCCAATGTTAAAATATAATATCTGAGAGAGAAAAAGGGAAGTAATAAACTCAACTGGAACTATCTATTTTAAACCAAAAATGTAGCATCATTTAATTTTCTCCTAAAATTATCAACAATATTGGAGAAGCTCCATCAAACTGAATAATGATCTTGTTATTTGCTGTGCCACTGAATTCTTAGCAATATGATTCTGAAAGACTCTCACGTAACTGACTTTCAAGCCAGTTTTATAGAAACACAGTTAGTTAGCCTGCAGATAATATAATGCTTTCGTTTATATCTAGTAGAACCTCTATCATAGTTTTGGGAGATTATAAGTAAGTTTGGGGTGATAATAGAATATATTATAAAGTCATGTAAATTTCGGGCGTTACTATGGTTGCTCTTACTTAACAGAGAGAGGTATGGTTTTAAATATAAAGTGACATAATTAATATATTTGTGTATCTATACACATTTATATGTTCATGAATGCAGGTGTTAATAATATCACAGACCTGGACAGACTCAATTGGGTCATTGATGATATTATTCTCATCTGTTTTTATAAGTATGTCATTTATTATTTCATAGTCCTCAATGTTAATGTGTAGGAAGGATAATTTAGTTGTGACTAAATTTCATTTTCTTCTTAGTTAAATGTGATTGTATTATATTTAGTGATAAACAGAAAGGCTCTAGTTATAGGCATGAAGCAGAAAGATTCCAAGCCTGTCAATGTTATATTTGATACAAAAGATATTCAAATTTATTGTTTAATTTCATACTGCTTGTTTTATTTAATATAAGCAGTGAACATATGGACCCAGTTACATGATACTGAGTACTACATCCAATAAATGTTTATGTAGTTATGTTTCTGCATACAGATTATATTTCCATTAATTTTATGCATACTTAAGTTGAGTCACATTGTTAGGCTTTTTAATAGACAATGATATTATTAGGTAGAGTCTGATAATATTAAGTTGTGTACTACTGACTTTAAGTATAGTATGAGCAATTTCAGTACAGTTTTTTCTGTTTATGGATTACCTTCTTTGCTTTTACTTGTGGAAGTATACTGCCATACTAGAAACTACCCCATTGGCCCTGCAACAGTAACATGTAATTTGTTAATAATGGTATAATACATATTATTTTTGAGACTGCTGTGACTCAGCAAACTTACTATGGTATCGTTTTTATCCTTTATGTTTTCATTTCGTTTTTTTTTTTTTTTTTAGAATTTTAAGATGTCCAGAAATAAACTATGGGTATAAATCTTCTAGTCCAGACTTTAAGCACATCAGTTTAAAGTATAGATGCAATAGAATGAGTTAAAGTGATACGTTGAAGTCCAAAATAACTGCTTAATCACTTAAGAAATTACTGCAGCTAAAGTCAATCTGGAACTCAAGCTGCAAAAAACAACTACTGCTCGTGGGGTTTGTTTTCATCATTTCAATTTTTAGAACAGTCTTGTTTGGAGGTTTACAGAAGCATCATGTTAAAGACTTAGGAAAGGAAAATAGGTAATGAAAGGTCATGAATGAGGATTAACATACATTTTAGAGATATGTTTTTCTTTCTTTTTCTATTGTATAGCAATTTTTAATTCTGTAAGCTGTGTATATTTTTTCTTAAAAATAAAAATACTCCTAATGATTTCTACAAATTGTCACAGTAATCCATCTATGTTTTAGTATATTCCTGACTGATGGATTATAGTACAGCATTTTTGCACCATTTATAATGTTTTAGATAATATATACTCACATTTTTATGACACATTGTTGAGTAAATCACATTAAATAGTTATTGACTGATTATCAGATACACAAATCTAAAAAAAAACTATAAGTTGCACTGCTATGGTTTCCATTGGAATTAAGTGGATATATGTGCCTCTGTATAAATTATTTAATTCAGGGCCAGTTTCTCCTTTCAAAACAAACAAACAAAAATAACATGGGACAAGATATTCTCATTATAAGCTCCAAGTGTCTCTTCTTTTATTGGAAAGTGTCTCAAGGTAAACTAGTTCTATTTAACTGCCTGTGCTGTAAGTAGACAAATATATCAATTCTGTTGTGGCATTTACAAGCTAAAAATCAAACAGGTCTTACAAATCTTCTTTATGAATGGAATAAGTTACATTCTAGTCTTTAACTTTTCTGAAGTTTTTGAATTAGTGCATAATAAAAATCAGAAAATGCAATGTGTCTAAGATCCCTGAACATAAAAGCTGTGCTATGGTCATATACACAATTTCCTGATAACTTGTTGGAAGGATAACCAATTTCATTAAGAAGAATTATAAAATGGTCTCCTACCAAGTATGCCAAAGAAAAGCTCTGATAATAATAACCTTCAGTTGACTGATATCCCAGAGAGAGCAGCAGATTCAGATTTCCTTGATGTCATTACATCCTAGTATTTCATGAATTCCATTTCTGACATGGGCTCTCCAATGACAGCATGGAGTCATATTGCTTTGTACCTACTAGACACACTTTGGGGCAGTGTATATTCTGATGCCTCCCATAGCAATGATTTTAGACAAGATGTGTTCTAGCCTCCAACAGAGGGTATTAATGCGGAATGCATATCCTTGAGACACAAGTTATCAATCAGGTCAGGAAGAAACAAAGTTGGCTGTCAAAGAAAAGACAGCTTTGACTTGTTTTAGTAAATTGAAAATTAACAGAATTGTTACTTTTATACTCAGACATCCTTCAAGATATCTGATGGGGCTTTGGAGTATTGGTCTCTTCTGTGTGTAGCTGACCTGGGCACTGTGTGTTTTCCCAGCTCTCTTATTTCAATATCCTGTATCATAAACCCATGTTATGTACAATCATGACAATTCTCGATCTGTTGGTCTAGTTTTCATCCATATTATCTATCTCTTTACTTGATGCCATCTAAGTCCTGCCAAGTTTCCTCTTGTGTCTAAATAACATTACAATTTGGGGCCAACTTCTGCTGTTTTACAAAGAGATGGTCTTCTTGCCTTCCTATCTTAATTCTTGTTGAGAGGCTATGTACAACAACTAAATCAGCATACAATTCCAGAACACGTATCAGGAAATCAGATTTAGTCCAAGACATTATTACTTTGGAAGATGTTTGGCTCTCTATCTTTCTGAAGAAACTCACTGGACAGTGACATTGTGATACAAGTCAACAGTAACACCATGATTAACTTCTTCTGAGATGATAATTGCTTCTAATGCTTATGCTTAGGGGCAATAGATTGTATTGCTTTGACTATTTACCACACAAAGACATTTGGTTTAAAGAGAGCAGTTTTTGCTTCTAAGGGACTTATATATCGTCACCTGTTTTTCTGTCTTAATTGCCCCACAATTTACTATCTGTCATTGCTCTCTGCCATTGTTTAGGACCACTTGTTCATGTTTTTGCAGCCAAAAGTATAAGTACTAAATTCCTGTCAAGCTCAATATAGCCTAGGTGCAAAAATAAACAAAAGTAAGTGACCATAGTTATCGCATTCTCCTCGACGACTGTACACCTAGCCAACATGCAGTCTCTGATAACATAATGACCATTTATCTGTCCACATTTATGGTAATAATCAATATGTTGTCACCCTCGAGGCACGTACTGCAGAGAACTACACTATGACATCATGGATAAAAATTATATCAGGACTACAGAATGCTAATTTGTGCAGTATCATCTGCAATGTATATGTCAGGGCTACATGACAGATCTTCACAGCAGAATTATTCAACACTAAAATATGCAAAAACTAATCTATGAACTGAACTATACAGATAAAATTATTACTTGTTCTACAAGCAATCAATAGTTTTTTGTAAGAGGGTTCATCTCCACTGCATTCTGCTCTCCATATCCACACAACTTATATATGCTGGGGGTGTAATGGTGTTTACTCCCTGCAAAAACATTAACAAAATCTTACAAAAATCTAACCAAATTCAAAACCAATGTTTTTGAAGGGGGGGGGGGGTGTCTCCTACTAATTATATACACCAACTCTGAGGTCATACAACAATGGGGAAATGCATAAATCTTTCTATAGTAACTTCGATTTTGTGCGCATTTTATGTTTAGATGTTTTGCAGATTAGCGACATTTTACAGTTTTGATATAGTTTAGATATTTTGGTTCTGATATTTTGACTGTTGATCATATGCTGGTTTAGATCACATGTAGTTCTCATATATATATATATATATATATATATATATATATATATATATAGATAGATAGATATATACATACACATGTTTACTATCAAAATGTAGAATGACATTTATGCAAAACTGGAATGGCTGAATGCATCTTATCCAGTTTCCGTAATCTCATTCTGCAAATGTTCAAATGCACATTAGCGAATGGTAGTGTAAATTTGCTAATGTGCATTCAACACTCTGAAAACAGATTGCACTACAGTGGGGATTGGGAAATTTACCCTTTTCCTCACTGTAGTGTGATCTCAGAGTTGGAATATATAATTTGCAGGGGCTGTGCTGGATGCAGGGGTGTGTGACTCCCTGCAAAACTGTAAACACTTATGCTGTAGATGTACTATTCATTTGGCAGCTTTAGCACAAATGCCTGAGGGTCTGACATCACTTTTCTGATATTTTGAATTTGGTCAAATTGAGCTGTCATGGTGATGATTTTTGACATTCTGTTAAAGCAACATTGCCAATTTCAGAATGTGAGATCTATCAAGTAAGTAGATTTTTTTTTTTTATTTTCGACATTTTGATACTATGTAAACAGAATACCACAATGTCGAACTGTACAATAGCGAATGCAGTACAGCATTTGCTGTTGTAAGGTTCGACACTGTGGTACAGATCGCACAATAGGGGGATAAGGAAATGTACCCTTTCCCTCACTATAATACGATCCTGGAGTTTGTATAATAATGTAGGGTGTGGGGGGTTGCCCCCCTTTAAACATGATATTTACTGTGCAACACACAATAATGTTGTTCCTGGAAGTGTGGTGACTCTTCAAAAATGCTGAAGTTGACATTTGCATTCACCACACTTTGACTTTATTTCCATTCGTTCTTTTGATTTTCGCGGTTGTGGTTCAACATAATCGCAATTCGTTGTTGCATGATCCGGTTAATTGATAGTAAACTTATATATATATATATATATATATATATATATATATATATATATATATATATATGCTCCGATCATCCTCCTAGAATATTGGACTTTGATGTGGGTTCAAAAGCAAATTCAAACTGAGTTTCCAAAATGAAGGCGCTGCAGATAGTAGAATCAGAGCAATGTCAGAGAGAGTAGACGCTTTCTACATATCCATTGCTGAATCCTCGCGTTAATCAGTGGCTGAAGAAATATATATGACTTTCCCAGGACAGCAAAAGAAAATAAAAAAGGAGAGGTGGTAGGAGTATAAGGTAAGGTTTAAAGAAAGCATTGTTAAATATACAAGAGAGTGAAACATCAAGACGCAAGATAGAATGAGGGACCATACTGAAAAGATTAGGTGTTTAAAAATGCCATTTTTATCAACACTCTTAGATCTTTCAAATCATCAGCTATAACATTAATATTGTGAAATAGCAGTGTCCTAGCTGAAAATGGAATAAAGTGTGATATTGTAAGAGTTACTTGAGAGGCACTGGAACAGTTTTTGGATTACTACCAGGAGCTATCCCATGCAGAATAGAGGGGAGTTGAAACTAGGGATAAGACAAATTAGTATTTATAGCAACTAGACATGCGGCAAATAGCTGAGAAATAGGCGAATAGGATGAGATCTTCAAAAAGAAAAAAAATGGAAGGGCTAAGAGAAGCCATAGGATCACAACTGGCATGTCAAACAAATGGAAACAGTGAAATACCAGCAAACATCTTGAAGATGAGGAGTGTATTTAGAACAGAGAATAGTGGACAAGGGTAAGGTGGTCCACACAGCCTATCTGGACCTCACCAAGGCCTTCGACACCATCCCCCACACTGGAATCATAGATAAACTTACTAAGCTGGACATTAATCCATACATCACTTGATGGGTTGCCAACTGGCTTATTGACAGAACCCACACTGTAAAAGTAGCCGACTCCAAATCCAGCTCCGTACCTCAGGGTTCAGTCCTGGGACCGCTCTTGTTTAGCATCTACTTATCTGAAGTACAGGCCAACACTAAGGGCCTCTGGCTAACAAAGTTTGCAGATGATTGCAAACTGGGAGCCATTATTGAATCCCCAAATTATGTGGATATTCTACAAAAGGGCCTTACAGAAACAGATGCTTGGTGCCAGAGCCATGGGCTCAAGCTCAATACAAAGAAATGTATAGTGATCCCCTTTGGGAAAAAACATGTACCCTTGAATTACCACATAGGTGGCTGTACACTAAACATCGAAAGTGCAATAAGAGACTTAGGGACACAGGTGGACAGTGATCTCACCTTCAATAACCACATCACCACAACAGTCAGGAAATCCTTCTATGTGGCACACCTCATCACTAAGGGCTTTTCATCCAGAAAAAAAAAAGGTCATTGTCCCACTGTCCTCATCCCTCATTAGATCCATTATAGAATACAATGCCCTGTTTGGTATGTACATCTCAAGACATCTGCAACAACTGGAAAAGCCACAGAAATACCTCACTAAAAGAATCACAGGCCTAAAGCAGATGCCCTATGCTGACCATCTAAAAAAAACTCCACCTATATTCTGGCGTCTACTCAGAGGCGATCTCCGCTTAACATACAAGGCCATGTCAAACCCAGACCTGTTGGACATGCTATACTTGAAATCCCAATCCCTCAGAGACACATGCTCCAAGGATCTAAACCTTATTATCACAATGAACAAAACATGCTGGAGGGATAGGTTCCTAACCCAGAAACTCCCCAGACTCTGGAATAGACTGCCAATACATGTCAAGCAGACGCCTCTTTGGCCCTCTTCAAAAGGAACCTTGATGATTGGATGTGAGATAGGAAATTCACCTGGGGATCAAGTCAGTCACCCTGCTAGACAGGGATCCAGGGAAGTAAATACTGTAGGAAGAAATAGCCAGGGAATTGTTATGGCTAGGCTAGTATAGGCCCTAGGACCGATAGCCTAGTACCAACCTATCAACCTATAAAAGCAGTTAATGAACAGTGTGTTGCAGAACTACAGGATTTACAGATCTCAGAAAAAGCAGTTACATCTGTTACCCTGAAGGAAAATAAAAGCATTCTAAATCTTTTTTTTTTCTCAAGACCCACGTTGGTACATAAACAACTTTAATCTGTTTATGACAATTTTAGCTAACAGATGGCCATGATAGTGCCAAATGTAATCTATATCAATGTGAGTGACTGGAAGGAAGAAGAACGTTTTATAGTATCACTTTTCTGCTTTTCTTGTTGTCTTAACTAATTCTGCTAAAACACCAGTTTTTTTAGTGAATCTGTGATTTAAAAATTTTGTTATTGTATACATCTCTGCACAGCTCCTCGTGGTGTCCTGCAGAGTGATACAGGCAACAGAGAGACCCAAGAGAGACTTTTCCAGATTTAAGTATTTTTTTCTCTGTTTTTTTGCTCCAACTGCCTTTTCCCGCCTAAAAAGGAAATTTCTAACTGAGCTGTGCTTTAAAAAGTTTAAATTGCATTTGCATTCTGCTTTTTACAGTTTTTGCACTTGTTTTATATCAATTTAAGTCGTTTTTGTATTGTATTGTATAACTGTTGTAGGCTACACACTAAAGTGCGCTAGCCTGGTTATAGCATTTACAGTGTTTTCTGTGTGTTTTTCTGCTGTTTCCTGAAAAAAAAAAAAATTCTCTTTTCCCGCCTTTGCTGAACTAGATTAGTCCAGATTTCAGGTTTTGCTGAATTCCGGACTGTGGTATAGTTTCCTGAGTTGCCCATATCCTTACTTGGATAGGAGGAAACTTCTCTGTTCACCAGTGAGAGTGGGGAGCTTTGAGCAGTCTATCTGTCCCTGGAGGAGTGGTCTCAGCACTGAAACTAGCAGCTTATTGGCCGTTTTGGGTCAATTCTTATCTCTTTCAGTTTCCCTGCTGTAAAACCCGCATTTGCACGGTTTTGCACTAGTATACAACTCTGCACAGCTCCTCGTGGTGTCCTGCAGAGTGATACAGGCAACAGAGAGACCCAAGAGAGGCTTTTCCAGATTTAAGTTTTTTTTTCTCTGTTTTTTACCCCGACTGCCTTTTCTTGCCTAAAAAGCAAATTTCTAACTGATCTGTGCTTTAAAAAGTTTAAATTGCATTTGCCTTCTGCTTTTTACAGTTTTTGCACTTGTTTTATATCGTTGATTTTGTATTGTATAACTGTTGTAGGCTACACACTAAAGTACGCTAGCCTGTTTATAGCATTTACAGTGTTTTCTGTGTGTTTTTCTGCTGTTTCCTGAAAAAAACAAAAAAAAAAAAACAAAACAAACAAAAAATATATATATTCTCTTTTCCCACCTTTGCTGAACTAGATTAGCCCAGATTTCAGGTTTTGCTGTGGTATAGTTTCCTGTGTTGCCCATATCCTTACTTGGATAGGAGGAAGCTTCTCTGTTCACCAGTGAGAGTGGGGAGCTTTGAACAGCCTATCTGTCCCTGGAGGAGTGGTCTCAGCCCTGAAACTAGTAGCTTATTGGCCGTTTTGGGTCAATTTCTATCTCTTTCAGTTTCCCTGCTTTAAAAACTGCATTTGCACGGTTTTGCACAATTTTGCGCATAGCGCAGCGTTGGGCAGCGCCGCTTAAATGGGTTTAAACTATTCCCGGCTCCACAAAGTCTGCTCTTCACCTTTTCTCTTAGAACTGTTCTAAATCTCAAAGTAAGCACTCTATTTTCATTCTAAAGCCCTGCACTTGCTCGTATAAGTAATCTTATAAGTAAGCACTAATAAACTAAAGCACTACACCCTCTTATACTCCCTTTAAGTACTTGGCTCCCTATTGGTCCTTTTTGATCAGTCAAAAAGTAGTTCCTTATACTATTCTGGCATGTCCAAAAGTCAGTTTTGGGTTTACTCTCCAGTCCAGCTGGTGAATCTGGGAATCTTGAGGCAATGTTACAACTGCCTTATGTACACAGACCATCCTCTCCTCGTCCCAACAAGCTCAAATATATGTGAGAGATGCAACTATATAGCCAAATTGGAGGCTGAGCTCTCTCAACCCAGTACTGATGCAGTCAGTCAGGAGGAGAAGGTAACCATACAGACCACAAATCCAGTCTCCCATAGACCTATCTCAACAGCAAACCAAACACATAAACACACAAAAACATACTCGGAGGCTCTAAATAAAAATCTGCCCAAGCAGTAGAGACCTCCAAAGCAGACATCCAAGCAACCACTACCCCACAACAATACCCACGTATCACATAGTTCACAAAGTCAGTGTGCCACACAGTCACAGCCCTTAAGGCTAAACAACACACCTAATACACTTGTAATAGGTGACTCTATTGTCAGACACACTGACGTCCCACTCACCAGGCTGAACAAGGAGAAGGTCACTGTAAGCTGCCTGTCAGGTGTCAGGATCCGCCACATAACACAAGCACTCTGGTCACTCCGAAGCAAGTACAAATATGACTCCGTCATTGTCCATGCTGGTGTGAATGACCTGAGACATACCTCCCTGGACTACATGTAAAGAAAACTAGAGGAGTTCTCTGATTATGTAGCCCAGGCCAGTATGACCCTGACCTTGAGTAGCACCTTACCCTCACCAAGAATGATGCCACAGTATAAAGACAAAATGATCAATTTTAACAATTGGGTAAAGTATTGGTGTCATTCAAAGGGGATCCAGTGTCTGTCAGCCTGGGATGACATGCTCGACAAGCCACGTTGCTTCACTAGGGACGGCTTGCACCTGTCACCCCTGGGCTTTCAAATACTGGCTAAGGCTCTTGCCACCCCCATAGTGCCTTTTTTAGGCAAGGCTCAAAAGATAAACCCACCTCCATAGACAACACAAGGAAAAAGAAACTAAGGGTAATGCTGCTCAATGCCAGAAGTCTAAACCTCAAGATGCACGCACTCAAGGCTCTCCTCAGTATGGAGAATATCGATATCTGTGCAGTAACAGAAACTTGGTTCAAGGCTCCTGAGAGCACCCCAGCACTACCAGGTTATACCTTATACCATGCTTTTCGGCCCCAAGACTCAGACTGAACCACAAAAGGAGGGGGAGTATCCATATTCATCAAAGATACCCACACCTCCAGGTTAGTGGCACTGCACGAAGCATCGGAGACCATCCATGTGCAACTAACGGTGGGCAAAACTGCCTTTCAGTTTGTAGCCTGCTACAGACCACCCTCCCAAACTCAGGAACCCCACTTGACTTTCCTGAGAACACTGGAGAATATGAAGGTCTCTCCAAACACCATTATATTGGGTGACTTCAATTACCCAAACATAGACTGGGAGCACTACTCAAGCCCCAACACCCTCGCCCAACGGTTCCTAAAATTTATAAACTCAAATGCTAGGGAACAACTGGTCACCACTCCCACAAGAGGGGAAAACATATTGAACCTGATCATTACCAACATGGGGACTCTGTGCTACATACCAGAGGTATACCCCTCATTGGTAAGATCTGACCATAAATTAATCTCTCTGGACATCCATATCTCGTCCCCACCCCCAGCCAAGGAAACCACAGTGAAGAACTTCTCAAAAGCACACTTCACACTTATCAAAACTGAGTTGGAATCCTTCAAAGCCCCCGGGCCAGTGGAAAATACGGCCCAAACCGCAGAATTCTTTACAAATGCATTCTATGGATACATACAGGAATGCATGGATTGTGCTATCCCAAATAAAACCAAGACTCACTCCTCCAAAGGCCAAAGACCTGTCTGGCGACCCCAGCCATAAATAAGCTATACAACAGAAGGAAGAAGCTACTACATGATAGAGCAAAATCCCAAAAAGGGAAGGCATCTCTGATCAGTACTAGCAAGAAACTATGATCCCTCATAAAATCATCTAAGGCCAGCTTCGAAAGAAAAATTGCACAAGACGCTAAAGACAATCATAAGGCCTTCTTTAGTTATGTCAGGAACCTGGGTGGCAACTCCCAGATATGCTCTGAGTTAGTGCAAAATGACAAATAATACACTGAACCCACAGACATTGCCAACATCCTGGCAGACAGGTTCAGTGCAAACTTCTCCCCCCCTTCCCCCCAAAAGAGCAAATGTCTATCCCAACAGAGTGTAGCCTCCCTGACATCACAGATGCACAGGTGAGAGCTGCCCTCTCCAAAGAAAAAACACAGCATCAATGGGACCGGACGGTGTCCCGGGCTGCGTCTTACACGAGCTCCAAGAAGAACTGAACCCTCACATAAAGTCACTGTTCAATCTCAGCCTTACTACAGGATATGTACCCAAGGAATGGTGTACAGCAACAGTGGTCCCACTCCACAAAGTTGGTGCCACAACAGACCATGGAAACTATCACCCTATAAGCCTGACTAGCCTGGTCTGAAAAGCTATGGAGCGTATCATCAAGGAACTCATAAACAAAGACTCTGGGAACCTCCAAACACTGGATCCTATCCACTTCAGCGTTGTTAAGGGCAGATCTTGCCTCTTTAACCTGGTCGACTTGTTTGAAACAGTCACCAAGGCCATAGATGAAGGGAAGGTAGTCCACACAGCCTACCTGGACCTCGCAAAAGCCTTCGACACAATACCCCACTCGGGCATCATAAATAAGCTCATCAGATTATATATCAACCCCTATGTCACAAGATGGGTTGCAAACTGGCTCAGGGATAGAACCCACATGGTCAGAATTGCAGGTGCCATGTCAGACTCTAAACCAGTTACAAGTGGCATCCCACAAGTCTCAGTCCTGGGACCTCTCTTGTTCGGTATATATTTCCCTGAGGTACAGGCTAACACGGGAGGACTATGGCTGAACAAGTTTGCAGATGACTGCAAACTGGGTGCCATAATCGACTCACTGACTGACACAAGCATCCTCCAAAAGGGTCTCACAGAGATGGATAACTGGTGCCAGAGCCATGGCTTAAAGCTAAATGCCAAAAAGTGCATAGTCATCCCCTATGGGAAAAACAAAGTGCCCACAAATTACCACATAGGTGGTAATCCATTAAGTACAGAAGAAGTAATTAGGGATTTGGGGACCCAAGTAGATAGCAATCTCTCCTTTGACAATCATGTTGTCAAAGTGGTTAGAAAGACCTTCTATATAGCCCACCTTATCACGAAAGGGTTCACATCTAGATCAAGAGAGGTTAATTGTGCCCCTCTACTCATCACTCATCAGGCCCAAAATTGAATACAATGCCCCATTTGGGATGTACCTTACCTGACACCTGCAGCAACTGGAAAGACCCCAAAAGTACCTCACCAAGAGGATCAAGGGACTCAAACAGATGCCCTACACAGTTAGGCTAAAGAAACTCCAGCGCTACTCAGTTGCTTACCACCTACTCAGGGGCGATCTGTGCCTGACGTATAAAGCCATGTCCAACCCAGAATTAATGGACATGCTCCACCTCAGGAAATCCAAACCCTTAGAGCTATATGCTCCAGGGAATTAAACCTCAGCACAGAAATAAATAGGACATGCTGGAGGGACAGATTTATATCCCAGAGGCTCCCCTCATTCTGGAACAAAATCCCAATCCATGTTAGGCAGAGCCCCTCAATGACCCTCTTCAAGAGAAATCTTGATGAGTGGATGGGAGATCGTAGGTTTACCCCGGGGATCTCTTCTGTGTCCCTACTAGACAGAGGCACAGTAAACTAACCTTAAAAGGGCTATCTTCTGTGACCTACTATACAGAGGCACAGTCAACTAATCTAGAAAGTTGGCGAAAGCCAAACACACTCTGGGTAGGCTTATAAATGCCCTAGGGCAGATAGCCTAGTATCAACCTATGAACCTATGAACCTATGAACAAGAACCTGAGGGTCATACAGGGTGTGCATGATAAAAGGAACCAGTTAGCAATTATGGGCATATCTGCTGAAAAGTCATTTGATAAGGTGGAGTGGAACTTTGTATTTACAGTCCTCATTGCTCTGGGTTTCCCTACACTTCTAAGAAATATGTTGAAGGGTATCTATAACCATTCCATTGTCTGCTGTTTCCTGTACTGTCCTGTTTGCACTCTATCAGGTACTACTGCAGATAGGATCAGAAATTCACAAATAAAAAGTTATAATCGGGGTAAAAGGAACATAAGAATGCCCCATTCACATATTACATTTTAATAGCGGCAAATCATCAGAGGGATGCTTCCTATTTCTTTAGGCTTTAGAAAGATTTTGGAAAAATCTCTGACTAGTCTAGCACTTTACCAGACTTCTTGCAGCAATTATTGTAGCACACAAAGTGCTACCAGCACTAGACATTCTACAAGGAAACAGCTCCAGTACTTATTATTAATCCCCACCCCTCCAGGCATGTCTAAAGGTCAGTTCTCTGTGTTTCCTCCAATTAACCTAGTGAACTTGGGCATCCTGAGTGAATGTAGCAACAGCCTCATGTACACTGACAACCCTCTCCTCTTACTTCCCAACACTCAGACTTGCGAGAGATGCACTTATATATCCAAACTGGAAGCCATTTACTCTCCAGCCAAGACCAGAATAGCTGGTCAAGAGGAGAAGGTCAGCATGTCACATGACATGGAGCACATAGCCCTCCAGAACACACACCAGCACTGCCTTCACATAAAAACACAAACCACACACCCACCTTTGCAAAGGCTGTCAATAAAAATCTACCCAAACAGCAGAGACCTCCAAGGAAGAAACACACTCGACCACCACAACACAAAACTAATCACAAGGCACATACCTCTCCTAAACAGTGTACCATTCAACCAAAGCCCCTAAGGCAAAACAGCATGCCCAACACACTAGTCATAGGTGACTCGATAGTGAGGCACACCGATGTCCCACTCACTAGGCTGAATAAGGAAAAAGTAACAGTCAGCTGCCTGTCAGGTGCCAGAATCCACCACATAATGCATGTACTCAGGTCCCACAGCAACAGGTACAAATATGACTCTGTAATTGTACATGTGGGTGTGAATGACCTGAGATGTATCCTCCTGGACTACATGAAAAGAGACATGGAGGAGCTCTCAGATTATGTAGCCCAGGCGGGTATGACCCTAGCCCTGAGCAGCATCCTACTCAGGAATCATAGAAAAACTCACTAAGCTAGGCATCGACCCATATATCACTAGGTGGATAGCAAACTGGCTCACAGATAGAAGCCACAGTGTGAAAGAAGCTGACTCCCAATCAGACAGCCAACCAGTCATGAGTGGAGTCCCACAGGATTCAGTCCTGGGTCCTCTCCTGTTTGGTATCTACTTCTCTGAAGTCCAGGCCAACATGAAGGGACTCTGACTGACAAAGTTCACAGACAATTGAAGGTTGGGAGCTAATATTAACTCCCTAAGTGATGTTGACATCCTACAGAAAGGCTTCACTGTGACCAATGACTGGTGTCAGAACCATGGCCTTAAGCTCAATGCCAAAAAATGTGTTTTCACCCCTTTGGGAAAAACCCGCCCATGAATTACCACATCGATGGCAGTCCACTGAACACAGAAGGCGTTATAAGAGATCTGGGAACACAGGTTGACAGCAAATCTCTCTTTTGACCACCACATTGCCACTGTGGTCAGAAAGTCCTTCTATGTGGCGCATCTCATTACTAAGGGTTTTGCATCCAGGAAAATAGAGGACATTGTCTCTCTGTACTCTTCCCTCATTAGACCAATCATCGAGTGCAATGCCCCATTGGGCATGTACCTCACTAGACACCTGCAACAATTGGAGAGGCCACAAAAGTACCTCACAAAGAGGATCCTAGGCCTTAAACACTTGTCCTATATGGACAGACTCAAAAAAATTAAACTATCCTCTGTCTCATATCGCCTACTTAGAGGCGATCTCTGCTTAACTTACAAAGCCATGTCTGACCCAGCTCTGTTAGAAATGCTACATCTAAAGAAATCCCAATCCCTCCACACCACGCACTCCAAAGACCTGTATCTCATTACCACAATCAACAGAACATGCTGGAGGAACAGGTTCATAACCCAGAGACTGCCCATGCTATGGAATAGACTTCCCATACATGTCAAACAGAGCACCTCACTGGCCCTCTTCAAGAGAAATCTTGATGAGTGGATGGGAAATTGAAAATTCACCCCGAGGATCACTCCAGTGGCTCTGCTCAACAGAGGCACTGGGAACTAAGGTCAGGTGGCATGATGACAGGGTTATCCTGTAGGCTAGGCTTGTAAAGGCTCCAGGGCCATTAGCCTAGTACACACCTATGAACCAATTAGCCTATGCCTATAAGATTAATGATGACATGACTAAGGCTTCAATAA
Organism: Protopterus annectens; assembly: GCF_019279795.1. Taxonomy (NCBI): domain Eukaryota; kingdom Metazoa; phylum Chordata; order Ceratodontiformes; family Protopteridae; genus Protopterus; species Protopterus annectens. Next base: position 861,354,062 of record NC_056726.1, read on the forward strand.
TTAATTAATTAATTAATTAATTAATTAACTAATTAATTAATTAATTAATTAATTAATCAATCAATTAATTAATTAAAAATTAATTAAGCAACCTGGCCAGGACTGAGTAGGTTCATATGTAAAGTTATATAGGCTTCAGAAGGGTTATGGTTGCCTACTATGGTAGAACAATAGAAGACAATATCATGCTATGACGTAATTAAAGTAGGGTGAAATTTCAAAAGTGGAAGATGTTGACACTAGAAATGGATCACAGGGGATAGGTTCTAAACTGGTAAATATTATCACAACTACTATTTTTCTGTCAGGACTTCTGAATGCCTCCAGAAAAAATATATATATTTGGGAAAGATTAAATTTATTTATTTAACATTTGTTTACTGAGAAAGGCTAACATGGAACAAGACAATTTTCAGCTGATGCCCGAGGAGAAACACTCCAGACATGACTTTGTAATGTGGGAGGAAACCAGACCACTTGGAGGAAACCCACACAAACACAGGGAGGACATGCAGACTCCACAGAGGAGGCACCCCAGCCAAGAATCAAACCAGAGAACCTCTTGCTGTGAGGTAACAATGCAAATTGCTGCATCACTGCTGTAGTTGTCTTTTGGCTTTTCCCAGTTAGGAGTTGCCACAGCGGAACTCCGGTCACGCTAATGATTGTCAGTTGATTTTCACGAACGCTGAGGTGCCAACTCGACATTCAACCTTCAACGAAGGCACGTCCTTTTATGCATGTCTTTCAAACGCCCACCCAACTGCAGGGAGGACAATCAGACTAGACACAGAAGGCACTCCCTACACTCCAGCCAGGAATCGAATGGGAGAACATCTTGCTGTGAGGCAACAATGCTACCGCTGCACCACCGTGTCATCCAAATGAAAGTTTGGATAACTAAATTTCTGTTGAAAGGGGAACAGTCTTTCTACCAATGGGTTTAGGGAGGATTGGCCTCAGTATAAGAAAATCAAAAAGGCAGTCATGTGTATAAGATGACAAATGAATCTGTAATTTACTGAATGGAAAGTATTTGCATTGGAGCGGTTCCATTTTGAAGTATGTGGACTTGATGCATTTATATTTGGGGGCATATATCAAGAACTTAGCTGGTGTTATGTATTGAATGTTCATGTTTTTTCTAGAAACATTTTGATAATATTTTGAAAGGGCCTATCAGAGGACTGAATCAAGGCAATATTTTACTTTTATAATCAAGGCCAATGCAGACACACCACTGTAGATTTTACCATTCTGGAGACGGTATAACACATCTGTGGTCTTAGCAACTCTTTTTTTTTTTATTATCCAAGTTCCAGACATTAACACACTGTGTACTAGTATTTTTCTTTTTTATTATAATGATACAGTCAATGTTGATCTACATAGAAACACATTTGCTATTTTCCTAAAAAGGCAATAGTATACTCTTAACAATGCCACTTTGTGCAGCACTGTGGCAAGTTTTATTTAATAGTAAAACATTAACTCTCTATGTGCAAAAGTCATGCACATACTTTGCCCATACTACTTAAAACTGCAATATATATTTCAGTGGGTCTACTTCACAACACCTAAAACCCATATGACTGACTATCATTTCACCAAGACCAAATCACCTAATTTTCAAAATACTGAAAACTCATTTAAATTATTACATTAAAACTACTGCAGGAAATGATCACTAGTCACATATGTATATAATCTCTCAGCCCCTGAGGTAGTTGCCTACCCAACTAGATTCAGTTCCTTCACTTATGCTTCTTTTTCACTAACACACCTGCTAAATTTTCTACTCTGACAAAATGAGCATCTCCATTTTAGGTAACCAATACTTCCTCACAATTTCTCAACCCACAGGCCCAAACCTTAAGGAAACTCTCGTCACTTATTTTTCATGCAACCAGACAATTTTGCATTGCTCACATAGATGACTGTTACTGAATAGTCCTGAAAGCAGGATTTCCCTGCAGCATACATCTCAACAGTTCTGAATTTCACAGAATGTCTAGATTTTTCCCTCATATTTTTTGCACATTTTTTTTCTAAAATGTGTTTTTCTCCTAACCTATTGATGATTACACTTACTAAATAATGACAGACATTTGAGTTTCAGACTCCATATCCTTCACAATATACATGTGACTGTAAATCCTGTTGTCATAATAGCTCTTAATGACTAAAAAAGCAACTTTTAAAATCTCTCTCTAATTTTAGATTTTAAGCTTTTGCCCCTCCGTCAACATTACTTTGGGTATTGTCCTTGATTCTTCGTGTAAGACATTGAGAGGTATGTCCTGCAATATTTAATAAATATAACTGCTCGAACTTACAAAAAAAAAAAATATATATATATATATATATATATATATATATATATATATATATTATATATATATATATATATATATATATATATATATATATATATATATATATATATATATATATATATATATATATATATATATATATATATATATATATATATATATATATATATATATATATATATATAGATATATATATTTATATATATATATATATATATATATATATATATATATATATATATATATATATATATATATATATATATATATATATATATATATATATAAAATGAGAACAACCATAGTCATCTGGAAAAACACATCTGGTCTAAATGCGAGAAACAGCCTCATACATGCAGTTTCATACTTAAAAGCATCCCTGCTCCTCTTATGTTGTGGGGGTTGTGCCCCCACACCCCCTGCTAATTATATATACTAACTCTGAGAACATACAATCCCAAGAGAAAAGGAATATTCCCTTACCCTGGGATTGTCAATATCGCACTGTCAATTGACCAGCTGCAGTTGACCAGACAGTTGTCAGCCATATAATCATACTGAGTATTTTCTAGTACAACTTTATATATAGATAGAGAGGTAGATAGATGGACAGCCAGAGACAGCAGACAGATATCCGTATGCATGTGTGTGTTTGTGTGTGAGTCTGGGCCTTTATATATTTTCTGTTTACAGATTGAACGGCTTGCTTTCCCCCTTTCTTCCACCATCAAGAGGCAGAGTCCAAAACATAGTCATGCAGTGGATAGCATGTTATCCTGAGATTTTCCTGGCACTTGCACTTCTAAAGGAGATCTACATGCTTCCATGCCTCCAGTCTGAAAATCCTCTCTCTGTACACCATTTTCCCTTTTGCTGACTAGACAGTGAACTCTGCTGAACCCATCGTGATATTAGCACATCAGTAAGGAAACAGAACGTCCTCCAGAGTAATCATTGAGGACAGACTATGATATGATTATAGATGGCATTTTTGGAAGAGATCTTCTGTAAAAGGAAACGTGAGTATGCAAACTTAAATGACAGAAAGGCAGCCATGGTGGGCAGCTACTGACAAATGTATTTTGAACAGCTAGGCTACTTTATTTTGTGAGTTTGCATGTGATCTTTAATGAAACAGTTTACCGGGGTGTTCAGTGAAAAAGGGCTTTAGTGCATCTGGCCAAATTAGTAAAGAATAAACATGAGCCATATTTAATCAACATTTTACAAATAATAATTTAGAGTATGTTGCAAAACAAGAACTTCAAAATATGATATCTTTGCTAACTATATAAAGCTGTAGAGCAGACTGAAAATTTGCAGGAAAATAAATAGTAAAACAAAGTTATTTTTTTCATTCATACGAATTACAGAAATAGATAGGTTCAAATTATTTGAAAGATAACATATAAAATCCCAAACCAGCCAAAATGCAATCTAGAAATTATGTGTACTGATATTTGGGAGAGTATAAACTCTCATTTTTCTGATCCCCAATTTATGGTATTTAGGCATTGCAGAGCTGTTAAACAGATGAAATATTATTAAGGCACCTGGTATAAGAAAGAGAACTAATTCTGGATAAGATGGCAGTCTATCACATACTCATGCTGTTAAACAAATACACACACACACACACACACACACACACACACACACACACACACACACACACACACACACACACACACACACACACACATTCATGCACATGCACAGTGGATGCAGATGTAGTCGCAGCTTAGGGTACCACCAATTTACCTACAGGATGTTTTTTGAGATGAAGCAAGAGGCTGGTCATTCAGTCAAAATACATGTGGAAATATAGACTCCAAACATACATCTGCCCAGCAAGGAAGTAAAAACCAAGCACTGTGAGTTAGTGTTGAACTACCATGTCAAAAGAGAAGAATAACATTATTTATAAATCATAAATCTGTGACTTGTATCCTTAATAAATATATCAATTTGTTGATGAGATATTAACCATTGAAATATCACTGAAGCTGGTTGAAGCATTTCCACCCTGTTTGAAAATTAGAAAATACCAAATCTATACTACAGCTACATATAGATGGATAAATATATATCTAGAGATATACAGATACATATATATTTATAGATATAAACATATGGGTGAAATCTGTAAGAGCAATGATTATTCTCTTTGTTGTTGTGCCAACAAACTGCTCTGCATTCAAAATCTACCCTTTCCCCACTGTTGCATGATCTTGAAGATGGTATTTATAGTTAGTAGGGGATGAAAGGGGTGTAGTGGTACTTGGCTTCTGCATAACATATTCACTAGGATTCAATAATCTCCATGTAGGGTTCGTGGAGAGCGTACATGGAATGTTACCATGTACAAGAAGTAATGCCCATGGGGGTGACACTCAATGAATATTACTGATGCTCTGCATGCTTAAACAAGGTTTTGCAGAGTGCACCAGTGCATCTGGCTGCAAAACTTGTCCATGGATGTGGATTGCACTTCTGTATACCTCTCAACTATACAGACTTTTCCAGAATGTCCATATGTCTGCCTCATATTTTTGACCTGTTACTCATAAAATTGTGATTTACTGGCAAATCATTGCCTAATCTTTGCAGACTTGGTCAGAAAATAATGACAAATGTTTGAGATTTATACTTCATATGCTATGGAAAATTCATGCTTATGCAAACCTGTTGGTCTATCAACTTTCTATGTTTGTAAGACTGATATATCAAAATTGTCCCTATTTTGGGCCATTGTACCCCCATGGCTTTGTGTAATTGTTTAATCTTCACTCCTTTTTTATTTTGTATTTTTTTACTTTTCTTCTGAAGTCTGTGTGATACACCTCTTGCAACAAATAGCTTCGGCTATGCTTATCTCGTTTGCATGACTGGGCCACCCATGTATCAGCCATGACCCAGACATCCAAAAATAAAAATGGATGCATTCAGATTATATTGCTGAGCATCACGAAAACCCCGTAAATGAGGCTGCAATGTGATAAAACCAAGTGGTTACCAATGAATACTAATATAGGGGACCTCATATAACTAATCCTCTGGCAGCTGGTGTTAGGTGTAGGACTGGAGTGCTTATGGTCCTGGGTAGTAGTACAGGATATGCAAGCATTTCTTATACTGTTGAACACTGCAGATTATACAAAGTGCTACACAGACAAGTGTTGTCTCAACCCTCTTTGGCAAAAACTATAAGTGTTGGACTACTGTACACATGGTCCTGGATTCGAATACTGTCTATTGCATAGACAGTTTCCTTTACTTTAATTACTTTGTTTCCCCATGTCACATTATATTTACACTCTCAGTTAATAACAGAGGTGTACGAATGGCTGTATATAAAAAAAAAAAAAAACCTTGAGAATGTGCACTGTCTAGTTTATTATACATTTGAAAAAGCTGGGCTCTGCTTACCATTGTGCAAACACATGCCCTTGGCTTACTCTTACTGTGTTTGCACGATGGTAAGCGGAGCACAGCTTTTTCAAATGTATCAAAATGCAGACAGTGCACACTCTCACTAAACACAATACATGCAATTGACAGGAATACATGATATTTAAGGTGGAATTGGTGGGAAATGCACATTAAACATTGATCTTGATCTCATGTAGGCAAGGCTGCTGTCATTGGAGAGGGTGTGTGCGCAGCTCTGGGGTGTTCAGGAGTCCAAGGTCTTTGTTGGTTAAGTAGCAATGCCCTTGCCTCTTGCAGGGTAAGTATACCGGCTCTCAGTACAAGTCCAAGGTCTGGAATAGCGTGGCTAGGGCTTTGCCCCAGTGTGACAGGTATCCCACACACTGGAGAACAATGCTGCAATCATCATTATAATGATCTCCAAAGGAGGAAATGGGTTACTCTTGATCGTTGGATCAGGGAATGTCAGGAGGGCAACATCCCACAGATGTGTATGTATAAATTTCATTGAGTAATTATAAATAGTAAAGCTGAATATAGTCAGGACTGGTAATTATGATTACATCCTTTTCTGTTTTTCCTTTTCAACAGCTACAGAAGAGAGGGCTTCAAATATGAGGTCCCACGCCTCACAACTGACACGGATGCGAGAAGCATGTGGTATGTAAGCTTAATTATGCATAGTACTGTTATTGTAGCCTTAACAGTTAAAGACAGATCAGTCGTGATTTCATGCCATTGTATAAGAGTGAACATGCATATCTCAACTGTAAAAGCAAGTATGCATGCATTAGTCTGTAGCATAGCTCTCAACTGCCCATATTTCACTGAATATCCAGAGTTTTGACTCACTGTTTTGGTCTGTTCCTCATAACATTTATGGTTTTCTGGCAAATAAATGAGACTGAAGTTAGTAAATAATGAGTATCAAAATGCATGTTAACACAAATCCTATGCAACTTTCCATGTTTTAAGAGCAATATTTAAAATCTGCCCCTACTTTTGGGTCATTGTGCCCCCATTATTTTATGATCTGTCCAAATATCTTGCTCTAAGAGATTGACAGGTATGGTCTGTATCACAAAGCAACAGTTGCACATTCTAAGATAACAGTGAGCATGAATCTATAAAGTGTAAAAGGAACGTGGACATGCATTATGCTGTAGTCCAAAAGAAAAATACAGTATTACAGTGTTCACTGGTTGTGGGTTCAAATACCATACCTCCCAAATATAAAACTTACTTGTTTACAATACTGTTTTAGGTTTTCATCATTGAATATACAATACTGTTATGTTTTCATCATTATAACATTTGAAGTTCAGACCTCTATACATGTGGCTTGAATGGCCTCCTGTCAAATGTAATAGTGTATATGAAACATGCATGTGTGCAATATATGCACTCATGAATGGTTGCTGGATGCAATTTGCCTAGTACTATAGTATGCATGTGTTAGGAACAGGGTAGTATTCAAAGTAATGCAGCAATTTCTTAGCAGTTGGTAGTGTTAAAAGAAACATTTAACAGAATGGAGTAAAAATTAATTGCAGACAGCTTTGTACATTAACTGTGACATTACTAATCTTCTTTTTTTCTCTCACCCCACTCCTTCTCTTTGTTTGTTTTTATAATTAATTTTCTTATTTCACTTTTTATTATGTATAATTTTATATTGCTTTGTTGTTACATATATTTTCATTTATTATTTATCACTATGTTTGTAATTATATTATTATTTTAATATTTTATAATATTTTCTTTTAAATTGTATTATTTCCATTTGTTTTGGTTTATGTATTTGAATTTATTTTTATGATATTATTACAGCAAAGCAGGGTAGGCCAGTTCTCCATGATCCGCCTACACTCACTCCATCGGCTACAGCACTGAGGCCTCAAATGTCTGTGCTGCAGCCTAGCAGGACCCTTCCCCCATTGACCCTACAATACCTGGATGCTCAGGTACATCTGGACCAGTGGTTTGGCCTGTGGTCCCCTCTGGTTGGAAAGGTAGAGGGGTGTATATATCACCCAACCTGAGTTGCCAGGTATGGTGCATAGGCTTGTGCACCAGATGGATTGAAAGCCTGCTTTTCATCCTGGTATGCAGAGCAGCCATAGGTAAAGACATCGGTCACTGCAGCCAGTGGCGCAGTGATGACAGTCCAATGGTTAAGGAATGGAGTCACACTTTTACCATATCTGATGTCCATGGGATCTTGAGCTCCACATCCCCACCCCGACCAAGGTGTTCACCTCCCCTCTCATGTCTTTCACCAACCCTGTCCCTTGTCTTGTATGCAACTGTTCCCTCACCTTCCCTACTTGCCTGCCTCGGACATGCCTATCTGCCTTCCCAAACATTCCTCTATCTGCCTTCCCAAACATTCCTCTCTCTCCTTAATAACAAAAAAACAAAAAAAAAAATAGGAAACCTGTCCAAAAAAAAAATATATATATATATATATATATATATATATATATATATATGTGTGTGTTACATTGTCCCATACATAGCTCTCCATTTCACACACGTGTCTACTTGACACACTTAATTTGGTGCAAATTGGCTTCACAACACAGTTATGTTGTTGTCACCCTTCAATCTGGAGGTGGCAGTCCAAATTCAGCTAAGATTCTGTACATATGCTCATTTGTTACTGTTGAAGAAATGGATAGCTATGTTTTTTTTTCCTATACCTTTCCTGCACATTCCTGGTTTCCTTTCACTTTCTTTTCCCCCTGCTTGCTCCCCCTTTCACCACTTTCCTGTCTCCTCCATTTCTTTTCTTTAAAGAATCTGTGTGCGATGCTGCACAGCTTAGCAATGGTAAATGGCAGTAGCATCAGTGAATGTATGTAAATTTATCATACACACCTGTAAAAAGTATGCCTACACCCTATTTCAAACCCAGTACCATCTGCCTTCATCAAGGATGCATTAACCTGTGCAGTCACACAGTCAGTTAGTAGGTGTATTTTATGCAATCAATATTAATTGTCACATTTTCTTTATAAAGCTTATTTGTGAAATGCTGCGCAGCACGCAACATCGCTAGGAAAGGCTATTAAAAGATTAAGCAAAAAATCTGGACACAGCAATAATGGCGGTCAAGGAGCCAAAAATAAAGGGACAAGGTTTAAATACTGACCTTGCAAAGTTAGAAAGTTGATAGAATAAAAGATTTTGCATTAGCATGAATTCTATAAAGGATATGTAGTTGTAAATTCAAATTTCTGTCATTATTTTCTGACTTTAGTCTTCCATGATTTGCCAGTTATTTGCCAGAAAAACACAATTTTAAGAGAAACAGACCAAACACATAAGGCATAAATCTGGACATTTTCAAAAATATGTACAGTTGAGAGGTATGATATAGGAATGAGAATATTACTGATACCTACACCAGCATTCAAAGCCAGTTGAATGTGTTCCAAAAAGGTACTTATTACTGCTTGAAGTCAATTACCACCTGCAGCCAAAGATTTACTTAAGGAGCAGGTGTATGCAACAGCAGTTTAGTGTACAATTTTCTCTTCAATGTACATAATACACCTGTTACTCAACTGACTCTGTAGCACCATCTGTTAAATGCATTGATGGTATGTAGTTTTGATTCACATGGTACTGAGTTCAAATACAAGTGTATCTATCATTTTCAAATACTTTTATGGGTAAATCAAGATTATAAATTATACTAGTGATAAATCTGTGTCATCAGCTGTCTATGCAATCAATGGAGTAATGAGGTTTACTATCACATAGTCGATCGCACTTTGTGCAATTGACATATGTGCGAAACCTAATTTGCATATCTGAAAATGCGAGCACCCCAATGTTGAATGTTTGCTATTACAAGGTTCGACATTGTGGTGCAGATCGCACTAAAGTGGGGATCCGGAAAAGTATCCTTTCCTTCACTGCAGTGTAATCTCAGACCACATGGGGGTGCCCTGCAAAAAGTGTGTTTTATGTGTTTTAATGCTGAGTGGATGTGAGCATTTCAGTAAAGCCGACATGTTCGACATTCGACTTTACTGAAATGCTTAGTTCCAAATTTACTGTGTTCGGTGTTTTGATTTTCAAACATGTGGTTCGGATATTTGAACATTCAAATGCAGTGAATTTGAATATATGATAGCAAACCGAGTAATAATTAAATGTTTGATGCTACATGGAAATGGTATGAAATAAAAGTTTGTATAACTAATAGTACTTCTTTTTACCATTGCTTCGTGATGCTGCACATCTCCCGCCATCGCACACAGAAACTTTAAATAAAAGAAATAGGGGAGACAGGAAAGTGGTGAAAGGGGGAGCAAGCAGGGGTAAAAACAAAGTGAAAGGAAGATAAGAATGTGTAGGAAGGGTGTAGGAAAGAACCATAGCTATCATTTTCTTAATAGTAACAAATGAGCACATGTACAGATTCTTAGCTGAATTTGGATTGTCACCTCCAGGGAGAGGGGTGACAACAACATAACTGTGTTGTGAAGCCAGTTGGATCAAATTGTGTAAAGTAGACACATGTGAAATGGACAGCTATGTATGGGACAATATTTTATTTTACTTTGTTGTGACAGGTGACCTTTTATTTATTTATTTATTTATTTATTTATTTATTTTTTATTAAGGAGAGAGAAAAATGTTGGGGAAGAGAGACAGGCATGTCTGGGGCAGGCAAATTGCGAAGGTGAGGAAGCATTTGCTGACAGACAAGACATAAGAGACAAGAGACAGGGTTGGTGAAGGACACAAAAGGGGGGTGAACACCTTGGTTGGGATGAGGGTGGGGAAATCACAAACTTATGTATGTCAAGTTTGATGACAGTGAGAACTGAGTCCTCATCCACTGGACTGTTACCACTGTCACCTCACTGCACTGATGGCTGCAGTGTCAGATTTCTGCATATCCTTGTGTTATTCAAGACAATGATGCAGTGTCTCCACTCAGTGTAGGCATGTACTAATTGTGCAGTGCACTATCCTATGCACCATACTTGACAGTTCAGCTTGGATGACAAAATCACGCCCTCTGCATCTACTCCCAGAGGGAACCACAGGCCTATCCTATGGGGCAGAATTACCCAAGGGTCCAGGTAGGGCAAGTCAGCAGGGTGTTTGTGGCCAGGCTGCAGTCCAGAAGTGCTGGACCTTGGTGCTGTAGCCGGTGGAGTGAGTGTAGACAGATTACTGGGAACTGGCCTACCCTTCTGTGCTGTAGTAATAACATAAAACATTAAAATACAATAATCAAATAAAACATAATCAGGAAAATGTAAAGAATTAAAAAATGATAACAAAGAAAAACAAATACTATAAATAATTATGAAAAGAAGACAAACACAATTACCAATAACAAAGAAACAAATATGTAAACAAGAAATTCAAAATGATACATAACACAAAAATTAAGTAAAAACAACCAAAATAACAAAATGAAGAAAAGGGGTGGGTGAGAAAAAGAAAATAAATTATTAATGTCATATGTGATATACAATGTGCATGTATACAGTCCTATGACTCTATTCTGATCATACCTCTCCACCTCTTAGTGCAAGAAATCTGAACAGACCCTGACAAAATGGGAGGACAAAGGCCATAAGATAGGGACTTGTTTTAAATATTACTTCCATTAACTTAGAAAGTTGCTAAAGTAACAGTTTTTTTTAAACATACAGTGCTAGGAAGGATTTGAAGTCTGAAACTCAATTGCATGTCATTATCTAGTGACTTTAGTCTTCAGATAATCTCAGTGGTTTGTCAGAAAACCACATATTTTATGAGGAAAATATCAAATATATGAAATACAAATCTGGACATTCTGCAAATATCTGAACAGTTGAGAGGTATGATCTGCTACCTTTACTTTTAACAATACCAACTTTTAACAAATAACTTTTGCACAGTTAAAACAACCAAGCTCGTAAGAGATGCACAGTATATTACTGATTTCATCAAGCAATCATGGATATGTGCATATATTGTACATATGTGTGTTCCAATTATACTGATAATCTTAAGCAGGCTATTGTTGTCCGTGGTTTATAGGTCTTGCATTACATTGCAATATTAATGTAAACCTTAGCAGTATTGTATAGTTGGGAATTGTGTTTTTTGAACCAACAACCTCTGACTACTCTGGAATACTGGGCTGTTGTTGTTTTGTACAGAGTAATGCATGCATACTTTTCCTTTACAATTGACAAATGTACACCCCATGTGATACTAGTGTTTAACACAATAAGCTATATTATTCTTAATGCTACAATAACAGTACTGTTTGGATGCATATACACCACTTTGTGTCTCACATCCATGCCAATCTTGCTTCATAAGTTCGCCAGTTCAGTAATCTATCTGCATGAGCTGTGGAAAAATCATAACACAACAGAACACCATTAAGAATACCAATCCCGAACTACTAACTCTTACAAGTAATGCCTGTAAATGATACTTATACATCTGTGAAATGCTGCCAGTCCAACATTCTTCAATCCCCTCTTCCTCATTCTAAGGTCTCTGTAGTGACTTCTACACTGTTCTCCAGTGTGGGGGATACTGATAGCACTGGACAAATCCTGGGCCAAACTATTTCATGCATCTGATTTGTAATTGGATCCATGATAGTGCTCCTGCAACAGCCAGGGACTGTAATCATTCACTAGTAGTCCAACAAACACTTTGGACTCCTGCACACTCCACCTTTAAGACCGAGATTTCACAACCTGTCCAAGAATGCCAGCCATGTCTAATGTAGATGAAGGCCAATCTATAATAATGTTTCATGCCAATTCCAGTTATCTCAGATACTATGAGCATGCACTTTTGGATGTTTGAAGCATTAGAAAATGGTGAGCATTGCTTACCATTGTGCAAACATAGGCAACATGTTTGCGTGATGGTAACCAATACAGAGATGGTAACCAATACAGACATTAATACATAAGTGCATAACTGACAAAATATGCCATCAGGAAAATAACTATGATATAAGAAATACTAGGTCAACTGCTATAATGTGAAGTGGAGCACCATTAAAAAAGAATGGAGTCTGCTGTATTCAAATACTGGACCTCATGTATGGTAGTCCTACACTTACAGTTGTTGCCAGAAGACAGTCAAAAAACAATATTGTCTATGTTTAATTTCATTGTTATCTAATACACGGTAACAACAGTAAAATAAAGGCTGCAATCCTTGTAGTCAAAACCAGGACCATGTGGACTTTAGCCCAACACTTAACACCTGCAGCCACTGGAGAAGTCACATGACCATCTCCTAGATTAGTATTCATTTTGAGGTTCACACTGTTAAACACATTTCAACAGTACTTAACGGGTTTGTGTCAGGCACAATAACATTAACTGAATGCATCTGATGTCTATTTTTAGATGTCTAAGTCCTCTCTGCTACCTGGGTGGTCCAAACATCCAGTTTGTGCACTGCCGTGTGTGCGCAAACCAGCTGAGCATAGGCAAAGCTGTTTGTGCTAACCCCAGAACCTCACAAACAATAGCTCAAAGATTAAGGTAAAACAGCAAGTTATAACAGACAGAAACAGAAATCAATGTATGACAGACAGTACAATATGCTAGTATACATGAAATATGCCTATATAGGTCTGGAATCCAAAATATCATCCAATTCACATTCAGAACACAGGATGGATGCTTTAACCCTATTTTTCACACAAACACCATTGCAGCAAGAAACAACACTCATCCAACACACAAATAACTTAAACAGAATGCATAGTTATAGTAAAACATTATATGTTAGTTACACATTTAGTGAAATGTTTATCGTTGAAAATACTACATTTAGTGATTACACACCGTGTTATGAATCTTGCTTGCAAATACATAGCATTGTCTTACCTTTCTGTGCTCCTTGGTCATCCAGCAGTTATCTGACCAGTACTTTGGGACATACAGTGCGTAAACCATTCTATATCATTGCACTTAGAATGTCAAAGGATATTAACTGCTAATAATATGATATGCAGCTGCCAACTAAGGAAAGCAAGGTTGGGTGTCACAAGCAAGCATTGCTTGTCCTTTTGGGGGTGGGGGAGCAAATGTGTGTTCCTGATATGGCACTAACAAGACTGTGTTGGTCTGGTTACTCTGCTTTTTTGGCATCCTGCCTGTTGTCTGATTTAGGGAGGGTTAAGAAGTCAGAAACTGCAATGTATATCATTACTTCCTTACTGTCGAACTTTTCTCTGGAATGCTTTCCCAGTAAAAAAAAAGTGTGGTAAAGTAGGACGATGGCTTTAGGCTCCTAGGTGGTGAGTCCGTGTGCTCTGGCTTGTCTCCTAGCCAATGCAAGGACATACTGAGCATGCCTAAGTCTGCCTACAACCACACCGCCTGCCGGTTCCACCTATAACTCATCATTGGCCTGTGGCTGTGGTGACCTTGGCATTGTTGGGAGGATGTGTCCCCTACCCCTTGCTGATCCTGCTGCAGCTGTTTCAACAAGATTAACCTAGGTAGCATAGCACATACTATGAGCATTATGGGACATGTCAGTGGATTGTAATGGAGGCCTTGGCCAGATGTATGCAGGCAGTGACACTGTGAGTGCAGTAGCTCAAAAATATAATCTTGACATTACAGGTTGGACCATGTGCCTTATTAAGGTGTTCTTGTGTGTGTGTCTGTGTGAGTGTGTGTGTGTGGGGGGGGGTGAGGGTGTGTGTGTGGGTGTGTGGGTTTGTGGGTGTGTGAGTGTGTGTGTGTGTGTGTGTGTGTGTGTGTGTGTGTGTGTGTGTGTGTGTGTGCGTATCTGTGTGTATGTGTGTGTGTATGCATTTCTAATGGGTTTCCTCAGCCATGACTTTAATGCACAGCATGCATCGATCCCTATATGAGGCTGTGAGCTATCCTCTTAGCACACATCTGGTGCAGTTGGGAGATGTGCCACATATGGGAGTTGTGTTAACTGCCAGGGTTGCCAGCACAAACATTCCGGATGATTCCCATGCCATTACACATGACCTGGCAGTTGTTCGAGTGGTAGACCTTACAGTTTATTTAGGCCATACCCAGTTACCCAGGAGTTGTTTTTATGTGTACCTGACAGCAATGGATGGCACACATTACTTCAGGGTAGTGTGATACATGGTACAATTGTAGAATTCTTGTGACCATCTCTGCAGTAATGGTAAAATATATGTGTTTTCTGTCTTGTAGCATAGCATGAAGAATGTTTAGGAGATCCTGGGTGTTGATGCCTATGACACTCCAAGCATGTCCTGTGGTAGACTGTGAAATGTACCTGTGGCTAAGATTCTAAGTTCAACACATACCTTATTTTCCACTGTGATGGAGTCCCTTCATTTGGCTATGGCTCTGAGTCAAGCTTCCCAGAGGTCGCATAGTTGCTGTACTATGTCCTTGGTCTACAAAATCTTCACCTTCTCTGTCTATAGCTATTGGCAGCAGCAGCATTGGCTTCAGCCTGTAGCACAGACAAATGTATTGAAAAAGCAGCAGCTATTAACAATCTGTCTGTGATTACTGTGTGTCCATGCCACACTATTTTCCCAGTCCACATAACTAAAACAGCATGGAGTCCACATGAATGCTTTATATCTTGTTGACTAACTCCACAAGTTTGGTTGAGTAGCATTCAGTTCAGCTGCTTATGCTGTAATTAACATCTTTGAAGTACAGAATAAGATAGATGCAATCCAGTACTAATGTACTCCATTATAAAAAGGCAAATGTGTAGCTAGGCAAACTGATGTGGATGAGAATTAGTGCACTGTTTAACTAGATGATGCATTTATTTTGAACAGTATATCTCTACAGTGGAGTATTGTACTCCAGCAGGTTTGTACCCATTTTGTTACCTACATAAACCATATGCGAGAATGTAGTTAAGAATAATGTGAAGTGAATCTGTATGCATTTTTTAGGACCGTAATCATGTTGTGGCCTTATTTTTCAAGCCATTTCAGAGTTACAGAGGATTTAGATTAGTCTGAAATTATAATGTTGTCTGATAACTATGTACACATGTTTCACAGAAAGGTCCTTTTATAGCACTTTTAGCATTTCACAGTTGGTTGGTTAGCACAATTGGTCTTTACCCTGTTATTTTGTTTGGGGGACAAAAATGAGTTCCTGCCATGTCACAAACTAGAACGGACTGTTATTTTAGGTGGATGAGCATAGCTGAGTATCTTTTATGGCCCAAACAAGATTATGTTTCTCTTGTTACTCTCCTTGTTTTGTATTCTACTCTGTTTGTTTTTGACCCCTGTTGCATCTTTAAAGTCTATCAAGTGGGGAATACTGACAGCCTTCTTTTACTGCTTTATCTGTAAACAGTCTATTTGTACTTATTGTGATCTTTATATGTGTTATCACTTTTTTGTCTTTCAGGGCATAAAATGTCTGTTTGATGTAGGCCTCCATTTACTGTCAACATCATGCAGTAATGTTGTCCAGAGGGCAGACCAATATGGCTCAACTTACAGCCCTATGGGATGAATTAGTCTGCAATATAAATGATATTGGGCAACACAGTTGCCCTTATGAGCAGGTGCTTCACAGAGCCATTGATATGATAACAACTGCAAGGAGGCATGCAGCTGCAGTGACACATGATCATGAGATAACTGGTGGTGGGCCTGCTAAAGAACCCCCTTTCATTGCCACAGAGGAATTCCTGGCAAACATTGCCACATAGGACAGCTCCCAGCAATCAATGTCCCAGTATGTTCTTGATGAAGGTGCCACTCCTGCATCTCAAGAGGAGCTTCCAGCTATGCTTTGTTAGATCATCTTTAGAATAATTTGGCATTCTGAAATAGTGTCAGTAATTTATATATGTGTGTCAAGTTGTTTTTTTTTTGGAGAGAGAATTTAAGATAGCTGCAGTTTTAAGCTTATTTTAAAGTTGTCAGCCAGATTCTTGTTAATATTTCAGTTACTGCAGATATAGATGAGTAAAGGTATTAACCCCTGTTATACTGTTAAATGTGGTGCTGTTGTCATCATCTCAGGACCGTCAGAAATCCGAAGACATAGGGCTCCTGCAGTTGGTCATTGTAATACATTTATTTCAGTACTGCAGATAAATTACAAGATATATGATCATGTGTCCTCTCAGGCCTGTTTTATGTATTGCTGTATGGTCTGCATACCTGTCAACTGTACTGATTTCTGCTGAATGTCCAGATTTTGGACTCATATGTCTAGCTTGTATTTCATATCACAGTGAGTTTCTGACAAACTCTTGACAAGTCATTAAAGACTTGCAGACATAAAATAATGACAGAGATCTGAGTTTCACACTTCATACCCCTCAAAAATGTTATGTGAAAGCAAAATCTGTTATTCTATCAACTTTCTAAGTTTGTAAGAGCAATATTTCAAAATGGTCCCTATTCTGGGGCCGTTGTCCACCAATTGTTTATGGCTTTGTTCAACTTTCTTGCTCTAAGAAGTTGACAGGTATGACTGTCTGTAATAGTGACAGTAGTATAAATTGTTTCATATTCATTGTGTCCATATTCATTAAAGACAACCACACCTCCGGGCTAGTTGCCCAACATAATTCATCTAAAATTATACAAGTGCAACTAACTCTGTGCAAAACTGCAATCCATATTGTAGCTTGCTACAGATCCCCCACCATGCCCCAGGATTCCCACTCCTCTTTTCTTGATATAATAGAGAATATCAGGGTCCAGCCAAACACCCTAATATTGGGAGAGTTCAACTACCCCACCATTAACTGGGAAAACTACTCTTTTACTAACTCCTTTCCTCAACGCTTCCTAGAATTCGTAAACTCCAGTGCCCTGGATCAACTTATCCACACCCCTACCAGAGGCAAAAATATCCTAGACCTAGTAATTACCAACATGAGTGACAGGTGTTCCACACCTGAAGTCAACTCCTCATTGATCAGATCTGACCATAAACTAATCACCCTAGATATCCACATCCTGCTGTCACCCCCCCCCCCACACTAAGGATACCACAGTAAAAAACTTCTCCAAAGCCAACTTTGTACAACTTAAGGCAGAAGTGGCCAGTTTCCCAACACCCATGCAGATGGACAATAAAGTTACCACTGCTGAATCTTATACAAACGCAATCTATAAGCACCTACATGGGTGCATGGATCATGCCATCCCTAATAGAAACAAGATGCAGACTTCTAAAAGAAGAACACCAATCTGGTGGTCCCCTGCTGTTAACAAACTCTACAACAGAAGGAAGAAACTGTTGCAAAAGAGAACAAAATCCCTTGAGTGGAGGAGCTCCATGGTCAGCCTCAGCAAAAAGCTGAGATCTCTCAGAAAATCCTCCAAAGCAAACTATGAAAATAAGATTGCCACTGACTTTAAGGACAACCACAAAGCATTGTACAGCTATGTCAAGAATCTCAATGGCAACACCCAGATCTGCTCTGAGCTACAGCACAATGGCACAAAATTCATGGAACCAACTGATATCACCAACATCCTGGCTGATAGGTTCAGTGCCAACTTTACCCCCCCCCCCACCTCCCCAAGGGCCCATATCCATACTGGAAGAATGCAGTGTCCCTGCAATCACAACTGAACAGGTGAAAACTGCTATCGAAAGCCATGAATGGTACTGGGCAATATCCCTGGCTACGTTCTACATGAACTTCAGAATGAACTAGCCCCCCACCTAAGCACCATGTTCAGTCATAGCCTCTCAACAGGTTTTGTACCCAATGAATGGTGCATGGCAACAGTTGTACCACTCCACCACAGACCCCAGGAACTATCACCCTATTAGACTGATGAGCCTGGTCTGCAAGGCCATAGAATGTATTATCATGGAACTCATAAACAAGGATATTGGTAACCTCCAAACTCTTGACCCCATCCAGTTCGGATTTGTGAAGGGCAGATCATGTCTCCTGAACCCGATCGACTTCTTTAAAACAGTCACCAAAGCTGTGGACGAGGGTAAGCCAGTCCACACAGCCTACCTTGACCTCGCCAAGGCTTTCGACACCATTTCCCATTCTGGTATCATAGAAAAACTCACCAAGCTGGGTATAAATCTGTATGTCACAAGATGAGTCACCAACTGGCTTACTGACAGAACCCACACTTTAAAAATTGTGGACTTCAAATCTGACTCCAAACCTGTGACAAGTTGAGTACCACAGGGTTCAGTCTTGGGTCCCCTCCTGTTTGAGATCTACTTCTCTGAAGTACAGGCCAACAAAGAGGGCCTCTGGCTGACAAAGTTCGCAGATGACTCCAGATTGGGTGCCACAGTTGAGTCCCCAAATGACGTGGACATCCTGCAAAGGGTTCTCAGTGAGACTGATGCCTGGTGTCAGAGCCATGACCTCAAGCTCAACTCCAAAAAATGCATTGTCCCCTTTGGTAAAAACCCTATACCCATGAACTACCACATAGGCGGCATCCCATTTAACGCTGAAGGCGTGATAAGATATCATTGCTGGAACCTGTGTCTAACAGAACTCTTTTCAAACTTTCTGGAAATATACAAAGCTAAGTATATTTTTTGGTTCTTCAGAATTGTGTACTGTAAATTGTTGCTGGACTAATTTTATTCAGAGTTGTGCACTGTTATTTTTGATTCACTGTATAGTTTTTCAGATCTCTGCTGAAAGTGTTATGTCCCACCTTTCCCTCTTTTCTGCTGTGTCTTAAGTTGGTATAACTGTTTTTTACAGCTTGTGTCATCTGACTATCTGAAGGATTACTTGCATAATAATAGACCCGGTTAGTTAACAGCCTGCATATTATTGCTGGAAACTGTGTCTAACAGAACTCTTTTCAAATTATCTGGAAATATACAGAGCTAAGTATATTTTTGGATCTTTAGAACTGTGTACTGTAAATTGTTGCTGGACTAATTTTATTCAGAGTTGTGCACTGTTATTTTTGATTGACT
The DNA here is from genome assembly GCF_019279795.1 of Protopterus annectens. Classification (NCBI taxonomy): domain Eukaryota; kingdom Metazoa; phylum Chordata; order Ceratodontiformes; family Protopteridae; genus Protopterus; species Protopterus annectens. The sequence continues at coordinate 861,373,764 of NC_056726.1, forward strand.
GTATAGTTTTTCAGATCTCTGCTGAAAGTGTTTTGTCTCACTTACCCCCCCCCCCCCCCGCCCATCTCTGGTTTGTTGTTTAAATTTGGTGGCTTTTGCAGTTGCCTGCCCCATTGTAGATTTGATCTGGGACACTCCCCCCAGTCCCATCTCTTTACCACATTCTACCTAATACACTCCTTCTGCACTTGTTTTTAGTCATTTTTAATTTAATTGCATTTTTTATACCGGGTTTGGTCTAATATTGCTACATACACAAGTGTGCTAGCTTGCTCTGCATTTGAATTGTTTTTACTGCTGTTTTGGCTACTTTTCTGTAAAAACAAACAAACAAAAAAAACTGTAAGCCTGTTTCCTATCTTTTCTGTAAGCAGACCTCTCAACCAAACGGGGAAAAATTTCAACAGAATCAGGGACATATAGTGTAGTCCAGTTACAGATTTCCTGTATCCAGGACTGTATGTAAGCTTCTGAGCCCCCCAAGCCTTTCTGTGTTGGAGGGAAGCCTTCTAGCTTGTCAGTGGGAGTGGTAAGCACTAGGTAATCTGTCTACTACATAAGGAGTGGTTCTGGCCCAGAAATTGTAGTTATTGGCCATCTGGGCAATCTTTTCCATCTCTCTCAACTTTCTGATTTGAAAGCCTGCATTTGCACTTGTTTCTTTCCTGTAACTAGTCTAGTGCAGATACAGATTCTTAGTTTTAGCACTTGAGTTTGCTTATTCATGCTCAACACCTGTTCAGAACTTGTTGTAAGCACTAAATAAGGTACTAATTACTGTAGCACTAAACCTTCCTCATTACCTAGAGGAAAACAGTTTTTGCACTTACTTTTTTCACTTTCTTAGAGAAAAACAGATATTTTACTCACTTTCCGCACTTATCTAGAGGAAAATAGTTTTTTTTATTCAGGCATGTCCAAGGGTCAGCTCCCAGTGTTCTCTCCTGTCTATCTGATTAATCTGGGGATCTTGGGGCAATGTAGAAATTGCCTCATGTACACAGACAACTCTCTCCTCCTACCACCCAAAAGTACAACCTGTGAGAGATGCACTTATCTGGCCAAACTGGAGGTAAAGCTCTTTCCAACCAAGACCGAACTTGACATTCAAGAGGAGAAGGTATACAGTTGCACCACACCACATTTATCACATAGTCTCACTAAATCTACACTACCAAAATCCACACATAGAAACATGAAAACATTCATGGAGGCTCTCAAAAATAATCTGCCCAAGCAACAGAGACCTCCAAAGCAGAAACGCAAGCAACTTCCACCCCCCAACACAACCCAAATGACACATAACCCACAGAGTCAGTGTGCCACTCAACCACAGTCAATAAGGCAAAACAACGTATCCAACACACTAGTCATAAGTGACTCTGTAGTCAGGCACACTGATGTCCCACTCACCAGGCTAAATAAGGAGAAGGTTACTGTTAGCTGCCTGTCAGTTCCCAGGATCCGCCACATAGCCCACGCACTCAGGTCACTCCACAACAAGTACAAATATGACCCTGTCATTGTCCATTTTGGTGTGAACGACTTGAGATGTACCTCCCTGGACTACATGAAAATAGACATGGAAGAGCTCTCCGATCTTGTAGCCCAGGCAGGTATGACCCTAGCCCTGAGTAGCATTCTGCTATCCCCCAGAATGACACCGCAGTACAAGGACAAAATGATTGACTTCAACGATTGGCTGAGTTTCTGGTGTCATTCTAGGAGGATCCAGTATCTGTCTGCTTGGGATGACATGGTCGACAGGCCACGATTCTTTGCCAGAGATGGCCTGCACCTGTCGCCCCTGGGATTCTGGATACTGGCTAAGACTCTTGCTGCCCCTATAGTGCCTTTTTTAGGCAAGATTCAAATGAAAAATTCACCATCGTAACAGGAACAAGCAAGCAAAAACTGAGGGTAATGCTACTCAATGCTAGAAGCCTAAATCTCAAAATGCACTCACTCGAGGCACTCCTTAAAATGGAGATCATCCATAACTGTGCAGTGACTGAGACTTCGTTCAAGGCTCCAGAGAGCACCCCTGCACTACCAGGCTACAAGTCATACCACACTTTTCAGCCATGTAACCTGGACCGGAAAACTAAAGGTGGAGGTGTGTCCATATTCATTAAGAATATCCACACATCCAGGCTAGTTGCTCAGCATAATGCATCCGAGGTTATCCAAGTGCAACTAACTCTGGGCAAATGCAATCAAAATTGTAGCTTGCTACAGATCCCCCACCATGCACCAAGATTCTCATTCCTCTTTTCTTGATGTACTGAAAAACACTAGGGTTCAACCAAACACCCTAATAATGGGCGATTTCAACTACCCCACCATTAACTGGGAAAACTACTTATGTACCAACTCCTTCACACAATGTTTTCTGGAAGTCATAAACTGCAATGACCTAGACCTACTTATCCACACCCCCACCAGGGGCAACAGTATCCTAGACCTAGTCATTACCAACATGAATGAACGGTGTTCCACAACCGAAATCAACTCCTCTTCGGTCCGATCCGACCATAAGCTAATCACCCTTGATATCCACATCCCACCCCCATCTCCCATTAAGGAAACCATGTTAAAACATTTCTCCAAAGCCAACTTCATGCTTCTTAAGACAGAAGTGGTGAACTTCATGACATCCATGCAGATGGACAATACAGTTACGACTGCTGAATCCTACACAAATGCGCTCTATAAGCACTTACAAGAGTGCATGGATTGTGATATCCCAAACAGAACCAAGACACTATCCTCCAAAAAAAGGAAACCAATCTGGTGGTCCCCTTCCATAAACAAACTGTACAACAGAAGGAAGAAATTGTTGCAAAAGAGAGTAAAATCCCATGAGTGGAGGAGCTCCCTGGTCAGCCTCAGTAAGAAGCTGAGATCCCTTGTAAGATCCTCCAAAGGTAGCTAGGAAAACAAAATCACCACTGATTCTTAGGAGAACCACAAAGCATTCTATAGCTATGTCAATAATCTCAATGGCAACACCCAGATCTGCTCTGAGTTACAGCACAATGGCATGAAAATTACAGAACCAACTGATATTGCTAACATCCTGGCAGATAGGTTCAGTGCTAACTTTACCCCCCCTCACCCCCTAAAGGGCCCATATCTATAGAGGATGAATGCAGAATCCCTGTAATCACAACTACGCAGGTAAAATCTGCACTCTCTAAAGCCAGAAACTCAGCATCCATGGGACCCGGCAACATCCCAGGCTGCATTTTACACGAACTTCAGAACGAATTGGCTCCCCACCTAAGAACCATGTTCACTCATAGACTCACATCAGGCTTTGTGCTCACTGAATGGCATACAGCAACAGTTATCCCACTCCACAAAGGGGGAGCCACCACTGATCCCGGGAACTATTGTCCTATTACCCTGATGAGCCTGGTCTGCAAGGCCATGGAACGTATCATCATGGAACTCATAAACAAAGGCATTGGTAACCTGCAAACTCTGGATCCCACCCAGTTCGGGTTTGTGAAAGGCAGATCATGCCTCTTGAACCTGAGTGACTTCTTTGAGGCAGTCGCCAAAGCCATAGATGAGGTTATGGTGGTTCACACAGCCTTGACCTCACCAAGGCTTTTGACACAATTCCCCATTTTGGAATTATAACTAAACTCACTAAACTAGGTATAAATCCCTACATCACAAGATGGGCTGTAAACTGGCTCACTGGCAGAACCCACATTGTAAAAGTTGCACACTCCAAATCTGACCTCAAACCAGTGACAAGTGGAGTACCACAGGGTTCAGTCCTGGGACCTCTGCTGTTTGGTATCTACTTCTCTGAAGTACAGGCTAACACAGAAGGCCTCTGGCTAACGAAGTTCACAGATGACTGCAAACTAGGAACCATAGTCGACTCCTCAAATGATGTGGAAATCCTACAGGAGGGCCTCGCTGAGACGGATGCCTGCTGTCAGAGCCATGGCCTCAAGCTCAATGCCAAAAAGTGCATTGTCGTCCCCTTTGGTAAAAACTCTGTACCCATGAACTACTACATAGACAGCAGTCTACTTAACACCAAATGTGTGATAAGAGACCTTGGGACCCAGGTGGATAGTAGTCTGTCCTTTGATAGTCACATCGCCACAGTAGTCAGGAAGTCCTTCTACATGGCACACCTCATCATAAAAGGGTTCTCATCCAAGAAAAAAGAGTTCATTGTTCCCCTCTACTCGACACTCATTAGACCCATTATAGAGTACAATGCCCCTTTTGGAATGTACCTCACAAGACATCTTTTTCAGCTGGAAAGGCCACAGAAGTACCTCACAAAGAGGATTACTGGCCACAAGCAGATGCCCTACACTGACCATCTCAAAAAACTCCAGCTTTACTCCATAGCATATCCCCTACTCTGAGGTGATCTCTGCCTAACATATAAAGCTATGTCAAACCCAGAGCTGTTGGACATGCTACACCTAAAGAAATCCCAATCTTTCCGAGCTACATGGTCTAGGGACCTAAACCTTGTCACCACAATAAGCAGGACATGTTGGAGGGATAGATTCATGTTCCAGAGACTTCCCATACTCTGGAACAGGCTACCCATCTATGTCAAGCAAAGTTCTTCATTAGCACTCTTCAAGAAAAATCTTGATGAGTGGATGAGAAATAGGAAATACACCCCGGTGATCACTTCTGTGTCTCTGCTCGACAGCGACACAGGAAAATAACTTTCTTGGGTGGTGTACATCAGGGAACCTTGTTGGCTATGCTTACGTAGGCCCTTGGGCTGATAGCCTAGTACCTACCTATCAACCTATGAACCTATAAGACACCACAGGACTCTAGTAGACAGTAGCCTCTCCTTTGATAATCACATCGCCACTGTAGTCAGGAAATCCTTCTACATGGCACACCTCATCATGAAAGGGTTCTCATCCAGGAAGAAAGAAGTCATTGTCCCCTTCTACTCGGCTCTCATCAGACCCATTATAGAGTACAATGCCCCATTTGGAATGTACCTTACAAGGCATCTGCAGCAGCTAGAAAGACCACAGAAATACCTCACAAAGAGAATTATGGGACTCAAACAGTTACCCTACTTGATTGCCTCAAAAAACTCCGGCTTTACTCTGTAGCATATTGCCTACTCTGAGGTGATCTCTGCCTAACCTACAAAGCTATATCAAGCCCTGAGCTGCTGGACATGGTGCACATAAAGAAATCCCAATCCCTCAGAGCTACTCACTCTAGAAACCTAAACTTCATCACCACAATTGACACAACATGCTGGAGGGATAGATTCCTGTCCCAGAGACTTCCCATACTCTGGAACAAACTGCCTATCTATGTCAAGCAGAGTTCGTCACTAGCACTCTTCAAGAAAAATCTTGATGAGTGGATGTGTAATAGGAAATTCACCCCGGGAATCACATCGGTGGCCCTGCTGGACAGGGGTGCAGGTAAATAACATCCATGGGTGGTGAAACCAGGGAACCTTGTTGAATAGGCTTACATAGGCCCTAGGGCCAATAGCCTAGTACCTACCTATGAACCTATGTACCTATTGCAGCACAGTAGTGCAGATATTACTGTATTCCTGCGTTTCTTGATTTTATCACAGGTGATCATGGAAGTGGGTCTGTGTCCCTGGTACCACCTGTTGTCAGTGTCTCATCCAACTCTGATGATGATGTTTGCCAAAGTGAGGCACAGTCAGGGGTTGCAGAGGCTGAATATGACACAGAGGTTGACACTCAGTGACCTCCCTTATTGTCCCAGAACACAGCTAGTATGCCTACGCATCACCAGTCCACTGAGGCCACACATGTTGGACAGGTGGAGGGTGAGGATTTTGACTAGGGAAGTGTAGCTACTGCTGCTTCAGAACCTGTTGACTCTGGCCATAGCCAAACTATCGGTGAGGTGATACACAGGAGGATCCATACGGGTGCTTGGATTAGGCCTGATGTCTCTGCTCTACCTGGTGCTGGTGTCTTTTCAGGTTTAATGCTACATATGTTTAGGGCCATCATGGAGGCATAGGCACATTCAGAAAGGGACTCCAGACAAATGTTCAGGGTTCTAGATGTGGCACAGTCTGACATCTATGACTGCCTCCACTGTGTTGTTGATTCCATGGATGAGATGAGTAATACTTTGGAACGAGGTGTGTCTGTGATGGGGAATAGAGTATCTGTCATGGAACACACATTGCCTGTGATGAAGCATCTACTGGGAGGGGAATGTTGACCTCATGGCTGTAGGTCACCAACTACATCTGCTGTGAGCCAACATTGCCATGTCTGATTCCAATCATGCTCCTGTAGTGGCAATACTGCCACTACTCCATCAAGGATTGTGCTGTCCACACTCAGATGTGGTAGGCCATGGTGTCGTGGTGCTGGACATTCCTGTGAAGGGAGCACATCCAGCAGACATCACTCACCTGCAGGTAGTAGCCATGCATCTGACTTTGGGCATGAAAGTGCCAGTAAAACTGCTGGCAGAGCCAGTTGTCATGGTCAGGGGCAACAAAGATGAACTGTCAACTCTGCCATGCACAGCTCACATCTGACCAACATGCAGACGTGTAGTGCTAGCACTGAGATTGGCTGTGTGCATGTAGATACTCACACACCAATGTTACACAGAGGGCACCTATAGACACACACACACAACATTTTGATGGTCCATCTTGCCTGCTTCACTTTCTTACTCCCATGCACTCATGCACCTTTTGTGTCAGCCAAGGCCTCCTGCACCCCCATACAACACCTTGTGCAAGTTATGATAACTGTGCCATTCCCCTGTTTTCTACCTTTTGGATTCAGGTGCAGTAATGCTAAGTGTGATGCACAGGGTGATTATTTACATAAATGATGATTACATCTGCATGTGTGGTGTTGAACTGAATATTGCAGCTGTCAGTTATATTGTACTTGGTACCATCATCATTTCTCTACTTTACAGTAGATGGTCTTGTAAGGGTTGTGAGTTTAACAACTAAATTTTCTATCATACAATTTGAAGATCTTCCTGTAATTATTATTGTTACATAGTTATGGTGCATATTAGATGTCATAACATCATATCTAGACATCAGAATTTTAAGTATGCACTGTAGGTAACTCTCATTAAAACAGTAATACAATATAACAGTATTTCTGGCATGTACATCACCATAGCTTCATAGGTATGTAGGATGTTACTAGGTATTGACCTGATGGTGTTTAGAAGCCTAGCCAGGAAATCACAATATAAAATTCTTTGTCAGATATCATTTATGGGCAAGATTTGTCTAGCAAGGACTACCCATGTCCAGGTGAGAAGCAGGGGCAACGCAAGGCAGAGATTAACAGTTTTACATCAAGTCATTCAGGCTATGATGAAACAGTGTCATGAGGTGCTCAGCCTGACAAGGGTTTGGAAGCCTTTTCCAGAGGAGTGGCAACCTATGGGCGATGAATCTGTCTCTCCAGCATATCTTTTATATATCAGTCTACATTGATGGCCTTATATGTGGGGGCATCATTTCTATCACAATTGGGTCAGAGATAGCACTGTAAGGCATACATAAGTCACAATGAAATAGTCAATATCATACTGAGTACAGTGACAGCTACATCAGTCTGTCCATATTAGACACATTTGACAGTCTGATATATATTACTTGTGAATCACTGAGGTATGTCACGTTTCTGCATGTGTCTGTTACACTACATAGCAAAGGGAGCATTATATTCAGGAGCAGGCCTGAGGAGGGATGACTATAGCAGGATTAGAACTGAATGTAATACTGCTTTAATGGCTTTGCTAATCTGATGCAATATGTAAAAAAACCTTCCTCACCACAGTAGACACATGTTGCAGTCTACTTGTGTTCCCAGACCTCTCAATGCTTAATTGTTTATTAGGGTATTCGGGGTTATGTCATAATAAGCTGGAACATTGTTAATAAAGGAAATGATGATACATTTATCTGACAGTCATTTAAAAGCATAGAGTTGTCATCAGTCATTGTCGGTATAAGCCCCTTTTAGACAGCACTCATATTATTATGGGATACAATGACAGCACCTAAGTGTCCTTCAACCACAAACTTGGCTAGCCACAGCATTCTGATTTGGTCTGGACTTCAAGACCTGCAGCAATTAGAAAGACCCCAAAAGTATCTCACCAAGAGGATCAAGGGTCTCAAACAGATGCAATATGCTGCTCGGTTAAAAAAACTCCAGCTCTACTCTGGGCTGTGTGTAGTTCCTGTGTTGGCCATTGCCTTACTTGGATAGAAGGAAGTTTCTGAGCTCACCAGTGGGAGTGGGTAGCCTTGAGCAGCCTATCTGTCCCTGGGGGAAGTGACCTCAGCACTTGAGCTGTAAATCATTGGTTGCCTTGGACCATTTCTAGCTCTTTTCAAGTTCCCTGTATAAAAATCCGCCTCAGGGCGTTTTTTTTGGCTATATACCCAAGCAGAGCTCCACATGGTCCTGCAGAGGGGTCCTGGCAACAGAGAACTGAAAGAAGCGACCACTTTCCTGATTTAAGTATTTTTTGGCTTTTTTTATCTGCATTGTCCTCTCTGGCTTTCATTTAATTAGATATAACTGTTTTTGTGTCTATCTGCTGGATTCTAAAGTATCTGCACTTAAAAGTAGCATTTTTTCGACTCTGGTCGAATAATACTGTTTTTTTGCTAATTTAATTGCTGAGGCTGCTCACTAAAGTGTGCTAGCCTGTGTAAATCGATTTTACTGTTTGCCTAACTGCATTTCTGTGTGCTTTCCTAAAAAAAAACAAAAAAAATACTCCTTGTTTTCCCGCCTTTGCTCGACTAGTTAAGACCAGTATACAGGCTTTGCTGTATTCTGGGCTGTGTGTAGTTCCTGTGTTGGCCATTGCCTTACTTGGATAGAAGGAAGTTTCTGAGCTCACCAGTGGGAGTGAGGAGCCTTGAGCAGCCTATCTGTCCCTGGGGGAAGTGACCTCAGCACTTGAGCTGTAAATCATTGGTTGCCTTGGACCATTTCTAGCTCTTTTCAAGTTCCCTGTATAAATATCCGCCTCAGGGCGTTTTTTTTGGCTATATACCCAAGCAGAGCTCCACGTGGTCCTGCAGAGGGGTCCTGGCAACAGAGAACTGAAAGAAGCGACCACTTTCCTGATTTAAGTATTTTTGGCTTTTTATCTGCATTGTCCTCTCTGGCTTTCATTTAATTAGATATAACTGTTTTTGTGTCTATCTGCTGAATTCTAAAGTATCTGCACTTAAAAGTAGCATTTTTTCGACTCTGGTCGAATAATACTGTTTTTTTGCTAATTTAATTGCTGAGGCTGCTCACTAAAGTGTGCTAGCCTGTGTAAATCGATTTTACTGTTTGCCTAACTGCATTTCTGTGTGCTTTCCTAAAAAAAACAAAAAAATACTCCTTGTTTTCCTGCCTTTGCTCGACTAGTTAAGACCAGTATACAGGCTTTGCTGTATTCTGGGCTGTGTGTAGTTCCTGTGTTGGCCATTGCCTTACTTGGATAGAAGGAAGTTTCTGAGCTCACCAGTGGGAGTGGGGAGCCTTGAGCAGCCTATCTGTCCCTGGGGGAAGTGACCTCAGCACTTGAGCTGTAAATCATTGGTTGCCTTGGACCATTTCTAGCTCTTTTCAAGTTCCCTGTATAAAAATCCGCCTCAGGGCGTTTTGCGCGTTTTTGCGCGGTTGGGCGCCTAGTGCAGCAGCGGTTATACAGGTTTAAAGTATTTCTGGCTCCGCCAAGTCTGCTCTTCAATTTTTCCCTTAGAAGCTCTACTCAGTCTATTTAGCTGTATATATTAGCACTTGTTTTCGGAACTTCTATCCTTAGCAAGCACTCATAATAAAACAAGCACTCTTACCCTAAAGTAAGCACTACAGGCATCCACTACCCCCTGTGAATACCCACTTCCCTTAAAGGCACAACACTCCTTATAATATTGTAGTATGTCGAGTGGTAGACCACTAGCATCCTCTCTTGTTCAGCTGGTTAATCTGGGAATCTTAAGACAATGTTACAATTGTCTCATGTACACAGACAACCCTCTCCTCCTTCCTACTAACACATATACTTGTGAGAGATGCAACTATATAGCCAGACTGGAGGCTGAACTCTCTCAACTCAGGACTGGCAAGACCAGACAGGAGGAGATGGTACCCACACCCAAAGCAAAACCAGTCACACATAAAACCACCACTACTACAAACCAAACACATAAGAACACAAAGACATACTCGGAGGCTCTTATAAAAAACTTACCAAAACAACAGAGGCCTCCAAAGCAGACACCCAGAAATACACCCCCACAAAACGCAACACCTACAACACATACCTCAAGCAACAGGTGTGTCACACAATGCCCCTAAGGCAAAATACTATGCCAGAGACATTAGTAATAGGTGACTCTATAGTCAGACACACCGACGTTCCACTTACCAGGCTGAATAAGGAGAGGGTAACGGTGAGCTGCCTATCGGGGGCTAGGATCCGCCACATTACACATGCACTCAGGTCACTCCAAAGCAAGTACAAGTATGATTCAGTCATTGTCCATGCGGGTGTGAATGACCTGAGACGTACCTCCCTGGATTACATGAAAAGAGACATTGAGGAGCTCTCCGATTATGTAGCCCAGACTGGTATGACCCTGACCCTGAGCAGCATCCTGCCTTCACCAAGAATGATGCCTCAGTACAAAGACAAAATGATCAGTTTTAACAATTGGCTTAATCACTGGTGTCATTCTAGGGGGATCCAATGTCTGTCAGCCTGGGATGACATGCTGGACAAGCCCCGTTGCTTCGCAAGGGATGGCTTGCACCTGTCACCACTGGGCTTCGGATACTGGCCAAGGCTCTTGCCACCCCATAGTGCCTTTTTTAGGCAATGCTCAAAGGACAAATCAACCTCCATAAAAAACAAAAATGGAAAAAAATTAAGGGTAATGCTGCTCAACGCCAGAAGTCTAAATCTCAAGATGCAGGCACTCGAAGCACTTCTCAGTATGGAGAACATCGATGTCTGTGCAGTAACCGAAACCTGGTTCAAGGCTCCTGAGAGCACTCCAGCGCTACCAGGCTATACCTCATATCATGCGTTTCGACCTCAAGTTCCAGGCCGAACCACAAAGGGAGGGGGAGTGTCCATTTTCATAAAGGACACCTACACCTCTCGATTGGTGGCTACCCATGAAGCATCAGAAACCATACAAGTTTTACTCACCATAGGCAAAACTGCCATATAACTGGTCGCATGTTATAGAACTCCCTCCCAATCCCAGGAATCCCATCAAGCATTCCTGAAAACACTGGAGGATATGAATGTCACACCAAACACCATCATATTGGGTGACTTCAACTACCCCAACATAGACTGGGCCCACTATTCTAGCCCTAACACCCTAGCCCAAAGATTCCTGGAATTCATAAACTCAAATGCTATGGAGCAACTGGTCACTTCTCCTACGAGGAGAGATAATATACTTGACCTGATTATCACAAACATGGGGTCCAAATGCTCCGCACCGGATATAAACCCCTCACTAGTAAGATCTGATCATAAACTGATCACGTTGGATGTACATATCCCACCCCCAACCCCAGAACAAAAGACTACAGTGAAAAACTTTTCAAAAGCTGACTTTGCGCTCCTCAAGTCAGAAATGATATCCTTTAAGCCTACTGGGTTAATGGAAACCCCATCCCAAAATGCTGAATCCTTCACAAAAGCCTTCTACGGACATCTCCAAGAATGCATGGATCAAGCAATCCCAACTAAAACCAAGACCCTCTCCACCAAGGAAAACGCCGGTTTGGTGGACCCCGCTATAAACAAACTGTACAACAAAGAAGGAAGCTACTGCAGGACAAAGCCAAATCCCACAAGGGAAAGGCTTCCTGATCAGCACAAGTAAAAACTACGTTCTCTCATAAAAACATCTAAAGCAAACTTTGAGAAAAAGATTGCCAAGGATACCAAAGACAATCACAAGGCCTTCTTCAATTATGTCAGAACCTTGGGAGGGAATTCTCAGATATGCTCTGAGCTAGTACACAATGACAAAAAATTCACTGACCCTACCGACATTGCCAACATTCTGGCAGATAGGTTCAGTGCAAATTTCTCCCCTCCCTCACCCCCTAAAGATGAAGTAATTATCCCTGCTGAATGTAACCTACCTGTCATCACAGACATACAGGTGAAATCAGCACTCAACAAGGCAAAAAACACAGCATCTATGGGACCCGATGGTATCCCCGGTTGCATGTTACGTGAACTTCAAGATGAACTATACCCGCCCCTAAGAACTCTATTCAATCTTAGCCTCACTACAGGATATGTACCTGAACACTGGCGCACAGCAACAGTGTTCCCACTCCACAAAGGGGGAAATTCTACTGACCCTGGTAACTACCGCCCCATAAGTTTGACCAGCCTGGTCTGTAAGGCTATGGAAAGAATCATCATGGAACTCATAAATGGCGACATTGGGGATCTGCAGACCCTTGATCCCACACAGTTCGGTTTTGTAAAAGACAGATCCTGCCTCTTAAACCTGGTTGACTTCTTCGAGACAGTCACTAGTGCCATCGATGAGGGCAAGGCTGTCCACACTGCCTACTTGGACTTGGCTAAGGCCTTTGACACGATACCACACTCTGGCATCATTGACAAGCTCAGCAGCCTAAATGTAAATCCATATGTCACAAGATGGGTAGCAAACTGGCTAAAAAACAGAACCCATAAGGTTAAAATTGCTGGAGCCATGTCAGACTCAAAACCAGTCACAAGTGGTGTCCCACAGGGCTCAGTCTTGGGTCCACTCCTATTCGGCATTTACTTCTCAGATGTGAAAGCAAATATGGAAGGATTATGGCTGACAAAGTTTGCAGATGACTGCAAACTGGGTGCCATAGTTGATTCACCTGCTGACACACACATCCTACAGAAAGGTCTCACTGAAACGGACAACTGGTGCGGAATCATGGCCTCAAACTTAACGCCAAAAATGTATAGTCATCCCTTTGGGAAAAACAAAGTACCCACAAATTATCACGTAGACAATAACCCACTGAATACGGAAGAAGTAATCAGAGACCTGGGGACTCAAGTCGATAGTGACCTCTCCTTTGACAACCATGTTGCCAAAGTGGTCAGAAAGACATTCTACCTTGCCCATCTCATCATGAAGGGATTCTCATCCAGATCAAAGGAGGTCATTGTACCTCTATATTCCTCCCTTGTCAGGCCCATGATTGAATATAATGCTCCATTTGGGATGTATCTCACCCGGCACATGCAACAACTGGAAAGACCCCAGAAGTACCTCACCAAGAGGATCATAGGTCTCAAACATGTGCCTTATCCAGCTAGATTAAAGAAACTCCAGCTCTATTCAGTAGCATACCGCCTGCTCAGAGGTGATTTGTGCCTAACATACAGGGCCATGTCCAACCAGGAATTGATGGACATGCTCCATCTCAAAAATCCAAATCCACCAGAACCACACGAGCTAAAGATTTCAACCTCTGCACAAATATGAATAGGACATGCTGGAGGGATAGATTCATAACACAGAGGTTACCCATACTCTGGAACAAAATCCCAGTTCATGTGAGACAGAGCCCTTCATTGGCACTGTTCAAGAAAAATCTCGATGCATGGATGGGAGATCGCAAGTTTACCCCGGGAGTCACCTCAGTGTCACTACTAGACAGAGGTATAGTTTACTAAATAATGGGGTCCCACATGTGTCACTACTAGAGAGGCGCAACTATATAGTATGGGGTGGCGTAAAGCCACATCACTGTTGGCTAGGCTTATAAATGCCCCCGGGCAGATAGCCTAGTACACTACTATGAAACTATGAAACTACTTCGAGGCGATCTATGCCTGACATACAAAGCTATGTCAAATCCAGAATTAATGGACATGCTCCACCTCAGTAAATCTAAATCCCTTAGAGCCACACGCTCGAGGGAGTTGAACCTCAGCACAGAAATAAATAGAACTTGCTGGAGGGACAAGTTCATAACCCAGAGGCTTCCTTCGCTCTGGAATAGAATTCCAGTTCATGTGAGGCAGAGCACCTCACTGAATCTCTTCAAGAAGAATCTCGATAAGTGGATGGGGGATCATAGGTTTGTCCCAGGGATTACTCCCATGTCACTATTAGACAGAGGCACAGTAAACTAAACCTTAAAAAGGGCACAGTATACTCAAATCAAGGGGTGGCGTAAGCCATACAGAATCGGGCTAGGCTTATAATTGCCCCAGGGCAGATAGCCTAGTATGAACCTATGAACCTATAAGGATGAACTTGAATGGACACAGCAGTGACACTTGTGGTAACCCATGGGTGACGGTTCTGCTGCTAGAGTTGAACTCTTCCACTTTGAATAAGTGTTGTTTGTCTGTGCAAACCACCAGACAACATAGCAGTTGATATTCACCTGGCTTCACTTCTCACTGACACATATATGTGGGATTATATGGAAAGCCTTGGCCAAGTCACAATAGACAAAATCAATGCTGTGCTCAAATGCTATGTCTGTGGTCTCATTATGGAATGCCAACAGTTTTAGCATGCACAACCTTCCATTGGGGAAACCATGCTGGAACAAATGTAATGTTTAGATGTCATCTCTGTTCTTGTATCTGACATCCATGAAAATCCATTCCATTGTCTTACAGCTGAGGCTTGTGAGACTTAAGGGACTATCTTACAGTTGAGGCTTGTGAAACTTAAAGGACTATAAGTGCATGTGCATGTTGCTGAGTCACACTTATGTCCCCTACACAAGTTGCTGATTTCAAATCTATGTGGATAAAGGCAGTGCTCAGACTGTGACTGTATAGGGTGCCTAGTGCAGTAGTTTGCTGGTTAAGACAATTAGGAATGCATGCCATAATGCCATCTGGTCCCATGGAGGCTGTACTCCTAATATTGGAGAGAGCAGTGATTACTTGCTCTTTGTAAAGCGAGGTTAGAGGTGATGTTGGAGGCATGTGTTGTTGTAAGCTTGTGGGTGGGGGGATAATTGTTATCCAAGCATGTCTTCTAGCTGGTTTTCAATTTACACTGATTCAATGTGTGCAATACCATTCACAATTAATTCAGCACAAATGTGAATTATACTTTTGATGTTGTAGATATAGCAGAGGACATTTGTATGGCTTCAACATATTTCCCATAGCTGCTGTGTGAGGATTTTACAAGGTTTATTATTGTCTTGCTTAGGCTGGGGATGTTAGTCTTCCAGTTTTGGATTTAAACTTTTGTATTTGTAGACATCAGCCTCGTTCATTACTGTATAATCAAGTAATGTCAGTCATCCATCAGCATGGTTATAATTTTCTTAAGGATCTTTCTTTGATCCCATCAGGTAATCTGTGTCTATACATTTATGTAGATTTTTATACAGGGCATCAGGGTATACCTTTATAGAGTTGCCATTGTCGTCTGTGGAAACCGGAGGGTGGAAGATGATTATATTATCCCTTAGGATGGTGGATTTCCCCTGGAAGATATATGTTCAGCTGACCTCTCATTATTTAATTTTGTACCTATCGCAAATTCTGAAAAAAATACTCTATAGTTGAATTGAAACAGTGCAGACCCTATGCATGAGGAGTTGCATTGCTTGTGAGGATTAGATCTATAATATTACAAGCACTTGTTGGAGGGGGTGCACTGTTAGTTCCATGGCATATGTAATCATAGTCTAGGAACTGTTGCGCAAGTGAACTTGTCCTCATATAAATTTTACAATTAATGTAGTTACAGTTGTAATCATCCCTGAGTAGGTTGCGTTTTTCAACTATTTTACAAGTATTTTTAAATAGGCTGTGTGGCCTTTCTTTTTCATGGAAGGGGACATATAACCAGTGATAACATTTAGGGGTTTCTTAGCCATTGTAAATTGGAGTTACATTAGCTCCATAGACTTTTGTTTCCAACCCCTGGAGAGGAGGAATTTTCCTCAATAAGGGGAGATAATCCACCTCATGTGGTTCCCACAACTTCAAATATCAGTCTGAATGTGTGGAAGGCATTGTAGCCTTGCAAGGCCGGGTTACTTACTGTGGCCTTAAATCAGGTTTCTGTGACTGCACAGACATCCACCACTTCCACTGAGACAAATGCTGACAGCGAGTGCAGTTTCTGATATTAACACCTACAGTTTATCAGCATGACCCTTGCTTTGTTGGGGTTATATATTTTCACACAGTAACTTCTACATTTGTGACATTGCCTAATAAAGGCATTATGGTGGAGGCATGTTCCTTAGCCAGCAAACAAAAGTCTAGAGGTGCCAGGTGAAGTCCATGCCTTTCAAAGCAGCGTGGTCTATCCACAAAGTCATCCCACACTGACATGAAAAGAATCCCCTTAGAATGACACCAGACACAAAAGCAATTTCAGAAGATCATTTGTTCTTTTGAAACTTTAAACACCCAGCTGTAAAAGTCCATCAAATGAACAAAACTCGGACGAATTAAACTAGCACTTTCAATCACTTTTTAATGTTGTGATCTTCTTCAGAAACAAAGTTACAATACCCATCCCTTCCTTTTATGCTAAAATAGTTACCTTAAACAGGAAATGACATAACTAATTGATATTATAATAATTAAATATCTTTTGTATATAAACTAATGTATTAACAAATCTGTATTTACATACACACTTTGCTTATTCATAAATGTATATATACTTATTCAATAATTCTAAAATAACTATTTTGTGTATTCTATCTGTATAATAAAAAAAATTTTAAATTGATGACTTAATTTTAACCTGGTGCTCTGTCTGCACCCAATAACAATTGCCAGAAAGCTTCTTTGCATTCTAATAAATTATTTAAGTCACCAGCAAATAATGCTTTCTCTACATTGTCTAAAATAAAGATTTCAAACTTCTTAAATTCATTACATAACATAGCATGCCTAGCTAATGCATTCATCTTATCTTTATTCTTTATTGCCAAATGATGTTCGTATATCTTATGTTTAAGACTTCTCTTAGTTTTGCCAATATAATAATTTCTACATAATAAACAGGTGGCTACATAAACTACATAATCACTATTACAATTGTGGTATTTTTGGCGCAAAATGTCTCCTTAGAATACTTAATGTTAGTTGTTTATTTATAAGTGAATCTTGGTGCCATCCCTAATATATTCACTAACTCTTTGTTACCTATTATTATTCTCCAATTGTTTTCTATTATGTTTTTAATGTACCACATTTCACTAACTATTGGTATAGGAAATGAAATCCTGTATTCATTTCCTTCTCTCCCCAAGTCATCCAAACTGTTGTGTTTTACTGCACCAACCATTACATCCTTTGAATACAGAATAGACTTGGCCACACCACTTCTTAATGACTTAACTTCACTTTCTATATTTCTTACCCAGTCTAAATCATACCCCCTATTTTGAAATAGTAGTCTTAGAATGGACACTTCTTTGTCGAATGTGTCATTATTAGAGGTTAGTCTACTAAGTCTTATCATCTTCCCTTTAATGACTCCCTTTTTCATGTGTGAGGGATGCAGACTGTCTTACTGGTTAGCAAAGTAAGGTTTTCTATATATTTTGCTAGTAAATTCCTTTCTTTCTTAGTTTATTCCCAAATTCAAATCCAAAAAGTTAACAGTTTTACCAAATCCACTGATTTTAAAATGTAAATCAAAGCTATAAGAATATATATGTCACACTCTTTGATATGTTTTGCCAGGGAGAAATAAACAATAATAGTTATAACTTTTTAACAGTGAAACAGCCAAAAATGGCATCTTTTTTTGGTATTCAGAAAATTCAAAACAATGAAGGAATTCCACCATTTAGGCCTATTATTTCGGCAAAACATTCTAAAACTGAAAACATTTCAATTTGGTTGGACAATATATTAAATCCAATTGTCCAACAATCCAAATATTACTTGAGAGACTCTTGGCACTTGCTAGAAATTCTGAGAGAATATGTTATAAAAGACAAACCTATTTTCTTTAGTACTTTGGATGTAAAGAATTTATACACTTCTATAGATCAAGATAAAGGTATAGAGTACCTCAGAGAATATTTGAGTAGAAATACAGAGTTCACTGGTGAAAAAATCAATACAGTCTGTAGTCTAATGTTCTTGATTTTAGGAAATAATTATTTCCTTTTCAAAAAAGTGTTATACAAGCAACTTTCAGGTGTAGCAATGGGGGCAAGAGTAGCTCCTGCTTCTGCCAACTTAGTTATGGCCAACTGGGAGTTAAAATTCTTTGAGTCACACCCTAGTTTCAACAAGGTAGAAATATATTATAGATACATAGATGATTTGTTTTTTCTATGGACAGGTAATTAATGTAAATTTGAGGATTTAGTTAAAGATCTAAATTCCACTACCACTTTTTTTACATTTTAAAATCAATGGACTTGGTAAAACCATTAACTTTTTGGATTTGAATTTGGGAATAAACCAAGAAAGAAAGGAATTTACTAGCAAAATATATAGAAAACCTTACTTTGCTAACCAGTACTTACACAAAGACAGTCTGCATCCCCCACACATGAAAAAGGGAGTCATTAAAGGGGAGATGATAAGACTTAGTAGACTAACCTCTAATAATGACACATTCGACAAAGAAGTGTCCATTCTAAGACTACTATTTCAAAATAGGGGGTATGATTTAGACTGGGTAAGAAATATAGAAAGTGAAGTTAAGGCATTAAGAAGTGGTGTGGCCAAGCCTATTCTGTACTCAAAGGATGTAATGGTTGGCACAGTAAGCCACAACAGTTTGGATGACTTGGGGAGAGAAGGAAATGAATACAGGATTTCATTTCCTATACTAATAGTTAGTGAAATGTGGTACATTAAAAACATAATAAAAAACAATTGGAGAATAATAATAGGTAACAAAGAGTTAGTGAATATATTAGGGATGGCACCAAGATTCACTTATAAAAAAACAACATTAAGTATTTGTTAGAATCTGGAAGAGAGAAAGAAGGTAGTTCCAACCGCCTGTGCACCAACAAAAATGGCACTTACAGCTGTAACAATTGTAAACAGTGTAGATTTATTAGTAATTCATCATCTGTAACAACTGGGTATTCTAAGGAGACATTTTGGGCCAAAAATACCACAATTGTAATAGTGATTATGTAGTTTATGTAGCCACCTGTTTATCATGTAGAAATTATTATATTGGCAAAACTAAGAGAAGTCTTAAACGTAGGATATACGAACATAATTTGGCAATAAAGAAGAAAGATAAGATGAATACATTAGCTAGGCATGATATGTTATGTAATGAATTTAAGAAGTTTGAATTCTTTATTTTAGACAATGTAGAGAAAACGTTATTTGCTGGTGACTTAAATAATGTATTAGAATGCAAAGAAGCTTTCTGGCAATTGTTATTGGGTGCGGACAGAGCACCAGGTTTAAATGAAGTCATCAATTTAAAATATTTTTTATTATACAGATAGAATACACAAAATAGTTATTTTAGAATTATAGAATAAGCGTATATACATTTATGAATAAGCAAAGTGTGTATGTAAATACAGATTTTTTAATACATTAGTTTATATACAAAAGATATTTAATTATTATAATATCAATTAGTTATGTCATTTCCTGTTTAAGGTAACTATTTTAGCATAAAAGGAAGGGATGGGTATTGTAACTTTGTTTCTGAAGAAGATCACAACATTAAAAAGTGATTGAAAGCACCAATTTCATTCGTCCGAGTTTTGTTCATTTGATGGACTTTTACAGCTGGGTGTTTAAAGTTTCAAGTGTTTCTTTGGTTTTTCTACAGTGTTTTTGGTGTCATCATTTGTGCTTTATATTGTTGTATCATTCTAGGTGAGCTTATAATGCTCATCAAACATAGGGACATACATGCCTGGGACACATATTTAGAGAGATCCGTCATGTCTGTCTCCATATATATTCCTTTGAGATATGTCTCAAATCATGCATACCAACACCAACTATGATGGCTTAATAGTGGGACTTGTTGTGGAGAGCATTGATTCCATATGTATAATGTGTCAAGTACTTTTGAGACACAGCTGACCCTACATTTTTCACTGTTTAAGCTGGAGAGTTGGGTAGGTATATGGCTTACTGTGCATCAACTTTAAGGACAACCTTTTCAATAGATAAATATTGCCTTAGGCACTTCCTGGATGAGACACAAGTGCTCCTTTCCTTATGTTTATTGCGTGCTATGGAGTTTAGTGTTAGGTGTACCATACTTGTGTTTTGGATGTCTCTGCTGTTTCTGTAGGCTGCTGGGGAGTACCTCCACCCATGATGGTACTTCTCTGAGGCTGTAATAGAGGCCTGAGGCAGTATCAGCACTGAGTCAATAAAGACATTTCAACTAGGTTAGCAGATGAAATAGAGGGACACTGACAGCTCATAATGTGAGGTGTGATCCTGGTATCCACATAAAGAATGAGAAAAATGATGGGCGAATGTGGAATGGTGCTATTTCGGGGGGAATAACATATGGGGTGTACAACAGGAAGTCTGTCCAAAGTGGGATCTATACTTCTGTTGTGGAGGGATAAGATGTGACATTAATGCTTGTTTAACTGACATTTGCCCAGTGATGTTGAGCTGTCAAAGATCTGTTTTCTTGGTAGCACTGGCTGGTTGTAAGGGAAAATAATTTAATTGTTTTTTCTGCGTATATAACCACAAAGAGTTAAGCTCTGTGCACACAAACAAGAACACAGCAGCTAAGACAATGAAACACTGTTAAAGCTCAAAAATTAGACAAGAAACAGTTAACTTAAAATATATAGCCCTAGTGTGCACTCCAGGCACAGGGGTACAGGGGTGTTTTTTCACTAATCATGTGTCATGATGTTTACTTATCAGTAGGTGAACTGAACTGGATTCATGCAGTGTGAATCCAATGTATAGTGGAAGTGACAATTGCAACAGAATAAAAGCAGTAATTGACAATGTGCTTGTTAAAGACATTACATAGGCAACAGAGTCACACCAGGCACAGTTTATTCAAAAAATAATCATAGTAACAGAATAAAAATGAACCATACTTTTTCTTACATAAGTAAATGCAGCAACAGCACATACTGCAGGGCTTTCACTTCATAAGAGTGGATAAAAACAATGACCTGATGAATATACATAGAACAGTGTTCCATAGGCTGCTGTAGAACAATCTCTATGCAATGTCCAGCAACAACTGAGACACACACACACTCACCTTCCCCAGTTAACTGCAGTGAGAATAGAAACCCTACCTATATAATTACACAAGCTACAGAAGACAGTACTTAACACACACACACCACAGCACAAGTCCAATTTTAAACGGTCTGTAGGTAATCCTATAGCAGAGGACATCAGCAGACCATGTGAGGGAAAAGAGGTTGAAGGTCTGCTTGCAATGGATATTTGTGCAAGTACAAAAACACTGCAAAAGCATGCAAGTGGAGAAGTGAGTTAGGGATACACACTTCATCTTCTTATGGACACACACACACACACACACACACACACACACACACACACACACACACACACACACACACACACACACACATGCACACACACACACACACACACACACACACACACACACACACACACACACACACACACACACACACACCTAGTTGACTTAAGTGAGAATAGATCCCCTACTTAAGTACACAGACTACAGAACACAGCACTTAATGCAAACGCCACAGTACACATCTTCTTTTAACAGGACGTCAGGTGATTCCATAGTAGATGACATCAACCTGCCATGGGGGGGACAATAAGTTGGAGGTCTGCTTGAAATGGATGTTTGTGCAAGCACCAAGACACTGCAAAACCATGGCACTGGAGAAGTGTGTTATGGATGCATACTTCCTCTCTTCTTTATGGACACACACACACACACACACACACACACACACACACACACACACACGCACACAAAACTGCAGTGAGAACCAAATCCCTACCTATCTAAATGCACAGACTACAGAACACAATACTTAACGCAAGCACATGGCACAAGTCTGATGTATCTAAGAGTGTAGGTGACTTATAGTAGATGATCTCAGCAAGCCACATGGAGAACAACAGCTAGGGAGGCCTGAATAGGTACATCACTTCTTAGTCTCCTCTGAGGCTAGTAGCCTAACAGAAGTATGGGATCATAGGACGTTACTAGGCTAATGGTTCTAGTAACTTTAGAAGCCTAGGCAAGTTCTTACCCTTATTTCCATGATCAGCATCTATTGCCCCTTCCAAGAGGGACACAGATGAAACCCCCATGTTGAATTTATGGTCATACACCCAATTATACAGATTGTGTTTTAAGAGGGCCTGTGCTCTGTTTAACATGAAGTGGAAGTCTGTTCCAAAGGTGTAGTAACCTCAGGTCGACAAATATGTCCCTTCATCAGGTTTTATTAATGTCACATGCCAGGTTAAGGTCTTTAGAGTGAGTAACCCGTGTACCATTTGACTTTCAGATATGAAGCATTTCCAATAATGCAGGGTCAGAGATCACCTTATATGCAAGGCAGAGATAACTTCTGAGTAATCGGTATGAAACATAATAAAGTGACAGTGATTTCAGATGATCCCCATAGAACAGATGGTGAAGACCTTGAATTTTCCTTGTGAGGAACCTTTGTGTTTTTTCCAAATGCTGCAGGTGCTTAGAAAGGTGCATACCAGAAGGGGCATTGTACT
Source organism: Protopterus annectens (assembly GCF_019279795.1). Lineage (NCBI taxonomy): Eukaryota > Metazoa > Chordata > Ceratodontiformes > Protopteridae > Protopterus > Protopterus annectens. The sequence goes on from NC_056726.1 coordinate 861,396,516, forward strand.
CAATTATTGGCCTGATGAGGGAAGAGTACAGGGAAATAATAACTTCTCTTTTTCTGGAGGCAACTTACTTATGTGATGAGCAATATAGAATGCCTTTTTACCACTGAGGAAACATGGTGGTCAAAGGTAAGGTTGCTGTCAATCTGTGTGACCAGGTCTCCCATCACTGAGTGCATACTTAAGGTATTGCTACTCATGTGGTAGTTAACAGGAACATCACTTTTACTGAAAGGAATTATAATACATTTTTCTGCATTGAGTTTAAGGCCATGACTTTGGCACCAATCATTTGTTTGTGTAAGACCCTCTTGTAGGATGCTGACATCATTTGAAGATTGTATGACTGCTCCCAGTTTGCAATCATCAGCAAACTTTGTCAGCCACAGATAGTTTTTGCTTGTTCTTCAGAGAAATAGATTCCAAAAATTAAAGGTCCCAGGACTGATCCCTGTGGAGCACCACTGGTTACAGGTCTGCTGTTGGAGATGGAGTCCCCTATTTTGACTATATGAGTTCTATCAGTGAGCCAGTTAGTGACCCCTCTAATGGTATAAGGGTTGACACCTAGTTGGGTGAGTTTGTCAATGATGCCTGAGTGGGGGGTAGTGTCAAATGCCTTGGCTAAGTCCAGGTAGGCTGTATGCACAGATTTCCCCTTGTTCAGGGCCCTGGTGACTGCCTTGAAGGAGTCCACCAGGTTTAACAGGCATGATCTCCCTTTGAAAAATACAAACTGAGTAAGGGCCAAGTGTTTGGAGATTACCTATCTTTGTTTATAAGGACCATGATGATTCACTCCTTGGCCTTGCAGATATGGCTAGTAGGCTAATAGGTCTATAGTTCCTGGGGTTAGTAGAAGCACCACCTTTGTGCAAGGGAATAATGGTGGCTGTTTTCCATTCAGCTGGTATGAAGCTGGTGCTTAGACTATAATTGAAAAGAGTACCCAATGGTGCTGCTAATTCATGTTTCAGCCCATGTAGTAAGCAGCATGGGATGTTATCAAGTCCCATAGATGCTTTGTTTTTTGGCCTTAAAGAGGGCTTTTATAACCTGCTGTTTAGAGATACAAGGTAGGGGACAGGTTGCAGGGATGTCATGGGGTATAAGTGGTGGGTACCTGTGACGTGTATACTGTTTAGAAGCCTAGCTGTTTAAATACACCAGTACCCTTGATGAGCATATTTGGCTGTTTGAGTTTGGCAGAGCAAGTCTGTGAGCATCATTAAATGGTCTGGTGCATGACGGAGTACACAACATTATAAATTACACTTTATATTGTGGATGATATATGTGTTGAAAAATTAAGGAGACTCCCAGGCTTGTACTGATTGCTGGTGTGGTTGGTGTTGGAGAAACAAATGGGTGGATTGTATCTATATTTACATAGAGTTATATTGTGCTCTCAGTTTGCAATGTTTCCAAATGTAATTTTAGGTCAGACAAAGGAACGGAGAAATATAGAGTAATAAGAACATATCATATTTATGTATATATCTATATATTTATATATAATGTAATAGTGCAAGAAACATTGGATGTGCACTATGGTTAACTGAGTGTAAATGCATGAGAGTTTGCCTCTTTACCTGTTTGCAGGTAGGTAGGTAGTGAGCAAACATGTACTGCATTGCTAACATGTGAGAGTTACTATTGTGTAATACATACCTGCTATTATATCACACTCCTATTTGTACTCCAGGCCAAGATTTCCCAGTGACTAGATCAATAATCAAATGTATCTTCTTTCTGTTGTTGGCAGTCTGACATACATCTTATCTGTTTTTCCCCTGTGTCTGCATATTAAACGTATTTAATATTTTAAATATTGAAAGTATGGGACACATAAGCAAGGTCTGTAAAAGCACACTACCAATTGATAGTACACATCCAAACTTTCTACTTATGTCTGGATTAGAGCCCTCACATCAATACAGCTTCAGCAAACAGGATGGCTGCATTAGTCCTCTGCCACAAAAGCAACTTCCCAGCACAGAACCGAAGTAATTCATCACACAACCGACTGCATAAGAACGTATACTGCTATCAAACCATGCACTGTGTATTACACAAGTTATTCTCTGTATATATTTGGACATAGAGCAGTTACTAGTCACACAATCTATCATAATTATGGCTACAAAGATACATCTGTCTGTCTTACACATGTATGTTTGTTCATGATTCATCAGTTGCCTAACACATGCAATGTGTAAGTAATTCTATAACATTGTCCATAACATGTGTGAGGATATTATCTGTGGCATGAACACACAAATAGTGTGGGTTTGGGGGTAGCATAGCTGAGTTACTGTTATGGTAGGTACAAGGGCGCACTCCTCTTTTGGGGGGCAGAGCACACTTACTGTTATGACACAAACAAGTCTGAAGTCCGAAACTGCAATGTGTAGCCTCACTTTCTAACTTCTCTCTTGAATGATTTACCAGTATTCTGCAGAGGTATGGCTATGTGAATGTTTCATGTCTGAGGCCAACTAAGTACAATGGGCACATATTTAGTAATAAGTGTCTGTTGTCCCATGTTAATATAATTTCTGTACAAATCCACCACTATTTACTTGCTTACTGTACCAATTTAAGACATGCAAGGATATGTCATAATAATCTCCAAGAATACCATCTAGGTTCTGGACTTACCTTGCAAATGCAACAGTTGATACATCTTTACTTCAGGGCTGACTATGTCGGATGCAAACAGTACATAGCCAATACATGGAAAGGTGAAGGTTGTGTGAGTGGCCTGGCATTAATTTTAATATATGTATGTGAGCAGGACAAAGGTATTAGGTCCCTAGGTGGCTAGTGAATGTGCTATTCATTGTCTCTTAGTCAAAGCAAGGGCATACCAAGGACACCTACATCTGCCTATGGGGACAGCAGCTGGTGGTTCCACCTCAGAATCCCCCTCTGACTGTGGCAATGTTGACTTAGGCACTGGTGGTGGGATTTATGGCCTTTCCCCTTGGCTGATCCTGCTGCAGCTGTTCCTGCAGGATCAGATTGTGAAGGACATCACATACGGTGAAAATCTGTGTACATTTGCGTGTATTATACTGCAGGGCTCCACCAGATATATCGAGGCACCAGAACCGTGACTTCAACAGCCCAAACACATGCTCTGTGATGTTTCTAGCTTGAGAGTGTGCCTCATTATGGCATTCTTCTGTGGGTATCTGTGCATTTCTGACGGGTGTCATCATCCACAGTTCCAGGGTGTAGCCAGAATCCCCCAGTAAATGACCCGGTGGGATATGCCCCTAGCAAACATTTGGTAGAGCTGGGATGTGTGCCAGATATGGGAGGCATGATAACTGCCAGGGTTGCCAGCACACACATTCAAGATAATCCCCTGGGCATTGCACATGACTTGGAAGTTGATGAAATGGTACCCCTTGTGGTTAATGTAGATTCAACGCTGCTCACCAGGTGGTGCCTTGATGTGTACATTAGTGCAATCTATAGCACCTAGTACTTCAGGTTAGTGGCTAAACAGTGGAATTGTTGCATATTCCTGGCTCACTCCTCAGCAGAAGGGGGGGGGTATGTGCTCACTGGCATGTATGTGCATAGCATCCAGGAACTTCTGGAGGATCCTGGATGCTGATGCTGGTGACACACCCATGATGCCCCAGTTGGTCTTTGAAAAGTACCTGTATCTAATATTCTAAGGACTACACATACCTTAGTTTCCACTAGGATAAGTTCCTCTTGGTTGGCTCTGGCTTTGAGTTGAGGGTGGCAGTGCTCACTGAGCTCTTGTAATATGTCCCTATCCACCCTGTAGCACTCTACAATCTCCAGCTCATGCAGCCCCTGGAAAGTTACCTTGGGCCTGAACACTCTTCTCCTTCTTGGCCTAGGCCTATTGTCAGCAGCACCAGCAGCACTGACTTCAGCCTGTAGTACATACGGATGTAGAATAGCTGCAGCAGCTCCTAGCATTTCTAAGTCTCTACTCCAATTGTATTGAAGTACTGAGGGAAAATAAGACTGTAGGCTGCATGGATACTTTATACATTTGTTGAATAGGTCCACTGTGTGGGACTGGCTAAATGCAAGTCATGTGCTTAGGCTGCAAGCATAAATTTATCATACCTGCTAAGTGCTCAGAAGTGTGCTATGCGTACCTTCATGCAACTCCGCTCAACATCACACAAATAAAATAGGCATAAGCAAAATTCATGTTTTTATCTCCGCTTTGCTGATATTGCGCAAAGATAGAACATAAAACAGGAAGAAAAGCTTGTACATCCTATAATCGAACCCAGGACCATTGATACTAGAGTCCTACACATACACGTGTTGCCACAGGAATAGTTACAGAACTAGCCTTTTATTGCTTCCTTTCCCATAAGTGTGCTAAGCCCACCAATGTGAAAACATGTAAAAAAAAAAAAAAGGAAGCTGACTCACTCAGGTGCCTATACAAAGTCAGCATTCGTACAAGGTTACTGTTTTTTGTGATTCAACAACTCTACTGATTTTTGGTCAAATTTGCATAATGGCCATGCTGACAGCCAGGAATCTACACGGTTAGTAGCCATGTAAGCAGGGCAACTGCACAGTTGCACAATGTTGTAAACACAAGGCAGGGTATTACTTTACCTATATATGTGATGCATAACACATTATGCTTACAGTGCATTAAATGCACTGTTTCATCAGTTTTAAACATTTCAGCAGCCTGCATTACATACAAGTTTATTCTTCATTTGGGGGTGATGGATCAAAGTTACATTAATGTCATGCCAGTTAAAATGGAATTTGTTTTCGGAGACTGATTTTCTAGCATCCACAGTGTGTACTTAGGCCATAATATATGTGCTGTTACCTGTTAAGGTCAATTCTGTCAATATATCAGGACTTTTACATGCTCTTGTTTCCGTGTAGACTCCTGTACTTGGACATTTTCTTTGTACACTATCAACATGTACACGGAGTCTACACAGTGTCATTGTAGCTTGTTGGATCACTCAATCAAATTGATTTGCTTCATTAGCATAAATTTCAGCTACTTATGCTGAAATTTTCACTCCAGAAAAGTTTTCGTATTTGCACGTGAGTGCGTGTGATTGTGCTCCACTAAGCAGAGTTTATTGAATCTAAAACTTGCTGCGCCCATGTACATGTCACGCCGCGATGTGCACATGATAAAAATTATCTTGTAAGCTTTACTGAATTCCCACCATTGTTTTTTTTTCTGTGTTCTTTGATTTGAAATAAAAAGATTAATCGTTTTTTGTTTACTCTTTTGAACTTTAACTAGCTGCCTATATATACAGACAGTGAGAGAGAAAGAAAGAAAGAGAATCCTTGCATAGACACAGATACATAGACTTACATGCACACACACACACACACACACACACACACACACACACACACACACACACACGCATGCACACATGCACACACACACACACACACACACACACACACACACACACACACACACACACACGCGTGCACACACACACACGCACGCACACACACACACACACGTGCGGCATTTCGCATTACACACACACACACGCACGCACGCACACACACACATGCACATACGCGCACACACACACACACACACACACACACACACACACACACACACACACACACACACATACACACACACACACACACAGTCCCACAAAAACTCTAGCAATAAATAAGAAATAAAGTAAACAAACAGGCCTTTTTGAACTTTTTCTGCAGTAAACAATTGTTTTCCTTCTAAAGATTGCACAATAAAAATGAAAATGAGACTGTTATTATGGATTTGATTCAGGTAACCTTCACCTGCCAAGAGTATGATTCTGGTCAAGGCCTTTTACAAAACAGTGCTTAGAAGTCATCCCTAGAAAGCAATACCTTTATCAAGTGGGCTTAGTTGATTAACAAATAAACTAAATATTTTTTTTCATCTGCATAATGAAAATATTAGTAATGTAAGGGACATGTTGTACTTGGTTGTACTGGGTTGTACTTGCACAAGTTATTTCTGTGGAGTCACGTCAGTTTTTTAGATATTTGCATAAAGCCTTATAAAAGATGAACACTGATTTCTTCTAGGAAATTGTAATTAAGGCACATTTTATAAAAAGTGAAATTCATCCTGTCTCTCCTCAGGTAAACAAATGCAGTTTAACCATTGTTTGTGACTTTCAAAAGTAAATGGTCATTTTTTCAGTGAGACATATTATGCGCCCCACACAAAACATACAAATAATGGGAAGCAGTTGTTGTTCTTGCTGTTTTTAAAAGAAAAACATATTCATTTTAATTAGGAAATATTTTATTTTAGCAAAATCTTAACATAATATTTGTTAAATACACACACACACACACACACACACACACACACACACACACACACACACACACACACACACACACACACAAACACACACACATGCACACATCTCTCTCTCTCTCTCTCTCTCTATATATATATATATATATATATATATATATATATATATATATATATTTATCTACAGACACACACACACACACACACACACACACACATATATATATATATATATATATATATATATATATATATATATATATATATATATCATATTCCTCAAGGTTATTTTATAAGAACTGTACAACCCAGATTAAGATAACCATTTCATTTCCATCTATGTGATTACTATTATTAACAAGGGTTTGACATAATGGTTAAGGTCATTACCTCACAAATGCTAGGTGCCATTCTGATCTCTGATTATTGGCTAGTATTGGCTAGGCTTGTAATAGACTGCAGACTGATAGCCTAGTAAGAACCTACAAAATTATTTAGAGGTTAGTGTTGGCATCATGGTTGTATATGTTTACTTCACAGACACAAGGTACAGGATTTGATTCTCACCTTTGAAAGGGAAATAAGCTAGTCTTAAATGGCCTACAAATGCAGTTAGCTTAGCACTTCCTATAAACCTATATGGAAAATGAATATATATGTGAATAAACTAAGGCATGGTCACATTGGCAGTGCTGGTGAAGGAGAAGTAAGGCATCTTACTGTAATGTTGACACAAAGGCATTTTATATATAACTTGTCCATATTCCATCACCTTTTAAAGGTTCATACTTTAACTGTAGGCTACTTGTAGTCATATATGTAATGCTCCATAAGAAAAAAAAGCATCAGAAGCTATCTTCTTAAAATGTATATACCATCAGTCACCAAAGTGCTAATATATATTTCCCAAATTAAAGAAAAAGCTAGACATTAGCTACTAATTCCTTTCTCCACAAGCCCCACCGTACCTGGTCTAGTGACACCTGTGCTTCTTTTCAATGCATACACAGCTCATTTTAAGGGGATGTTGTAAGCCTACTATTGTAAGTTTTCATGTTTTGTTATATTGTTAACCCAAACCTATGCATAGCATTGGGATAACTATATTGCATCAGTGACGCATTCTTCTTCTTTGAGTCTATGCTAACACAGGTGATATCCTGTAGAATAATTACTCTTGCATTCCATAAGCATTTCAGCTTGGCATTTCCGTTGCTTTTGTTAAAGAGACTCCATATATAGTACAGTACTAGTAGTGAAATCAGCATAAACAGCAGTAGCAGCTACAAGCAGTTGAGAATATAAAATGTTAATGGGCAGTTTGAGAGGATGGCAACTGCTTTACTCTAAGGACAGAAAATGATTTGTGATAAGGTAGAATTATTTAAATATGTCTGCTAGTCAAGAATACACCAGATGTCAATAAATGGAGATTTATGACAACTTACTCTGAAGCCATAAACGGATATTATCATAGCAGTTAATTACATTAAAAACTGCTAAGGCTAAAATATAGCTGTGACCAAGAAAGAAGGGCTATTTGGCCATGGAAGTTGTCCATTTTCTTGACATTTGATCCATTGGTGATCCTAGAACAGAAATATTTTATTTTCCTTTGCTGTGTTCTACATTTTTCGGAAATGTATTTTTATGTTAGCAGCACAGTGGGAAATGAATTATCATTTAGGTCTAACTGTTCCTGATTTTCCAGTTTGTTTCACTTCTCTGTATTTAATCTATATGATCTGCATATCTTTCCTCACAGTGTCCATATGTTTTTGATTAGTTGCTGTAGTTCCCTCCCATATACCAAAGAGCATGTGATCCAACAAAGGTATGCATGCATTGGGTGACTGAACACTTGTATGTGTTTGTATCCTATGACTGATTAAAATTTTGTTCAGGGTTTGTTTCATTGTCTTGCACCCTTTGCGTTCAAGGACTGGCCATGGCTTCCTGTGTGACAATGAATTGGATAAAATGGGTATAAGAAAATGATCAAATTAATTAGTATTAGATAAATTCTATGATTCTTTTTATTGATCTTATCCCAAGGAATACTTTACCATATGGCTATCACAATATCCTTCAAAAATTCATATTTTTTCTAAGTCCAACAGACTCAACTGATTTTCATATTTTGCTTCTTATTGTTATGTATTTACAGTTCTTGCATTAGTTGACACTGCAGGGACCTTTGAGATACTTACACATCTATGGCATTCCTCACCCATTATATATAATTTCCATATTAATTTGCTGTGCAGTCTTTTATTATAACCTTTTTTCACACCTGCGACATTTTTGTTACCTTTCTTTGTATTGTCTGCAAGTAGAATTTAGACTGACTTTTCAACAGCTATATTTAATATTGCACTTTTATAAATTAGAGGAACTGACAGGGATCTCATATTTTAAGCACTTTCTGTATTTTTAAGTCATTTTCTGCTTTCTCTAATAAAGAATGGTCAGCCCATGCGTATCTGTGTGTGTACGTACTTGAAACTAAAAATGAATGAAGAAAGGGAGGAAGCGTTGATATAAATTTGCAATGTATAGATGAACACATTTAAAGGGAACTTAAAATGTCAACAGATCAGATTTAATACAGTAAACCAGAAGACAGCATTTAGGTGAAATTTACAGATTATCTGTATAAACACTTCTCAAAATAGAGATGGTAAGGATAGAAAAATAAATGAGGGAATTTGTAAACATTCACATCTTTGTAATAATGAAATATACATGATAAGCAATTCTGAAAATACAACTACGCAATGTGACCAGCCAAAAACAAAATGCTCGGCTGTATTATTTTCTGACTGTATAATGAAGCAGTGAGTAGTCAAATAAGGCAAAAAGCATGCTGGAGTGATTCAGAAACATGTAAACATCAGACAGTGACACTGTGCTCACTGGTGATGTCTACATGACCAGTTCATGACCTGGTAGTGCACACTACTGAATAATGTCAGAGGTTGCCACAGCTATTGTATATGTGTATCTGCAAGAGGCTTTTGTAGGAGCCACTGCAGCTGATGATGAACAATGTCACCCATAGAGGCAGTGGGTCTTTCGATTAGGCTTATCATTTCATGCCCTCCATGATGCCGATATAATGGACAATACCATCTGGAAAGGGACACCATGCAAAAAATTGTGGATATTTGTCAGTCTCATCATCAGCCCCATGGGAATGATGGAGTAGCCATCCTAATGAATGCTATGGTATGTGTGGATTTATGTACATTACCTATAGGTATTTTTCAACAACTCGTGGGGGTCACAGGTGAGGATTTTCAGGTATCTGCCAAGAAAATACTTCATTAGTTCCTCAATGCCATACTTCAGAATGTGGCAGAGTATATCTGGTCCCCACATGCCCTAGCAAAGAAAAGAAAAGAAAACAAACACTATGTGGGACTTCTGCACTATAGTCCACTTCTCTGAGGTGCAGGAGCCATAGACCGTGCCCAAATTAAAATAAAGGCCCCATTAGGTGAACTAGGATGGAGGTACATGAATGGCAAATAGTATCACTCCATCAACTGTCAGATGGCCTGTAACCCATAGGGTATCATTGACAATGTAAGTGTGCCGGCCACTTGGACAGTTTCCTTGACTCCCACATATGGTATTTGTGTGACCTCTATCAACAGTTTTGAGAGGTAATTTCCAACAGTGGCATCTTCTGGGTAATGTTGGTTGCCCTGGAACTCTGGCTCATGATAACAACTAGAAATCTTCACCACCAAGCTGAACACAGTTACAACAATTCTCTAGCACAAACCAGATGCATCATACAGTCTGAGTTTGGGCTGGTGAAGTCTCAATTTCACTTCTTCGACATATCCAGTGATGCCATGCTGTCTAAACCCACCAAACATGCAAAAGTCTGACTATGCATGATATGTTACACAATGTTATAGTTAGGAAGCAGTCACAGCAGGGTGGCTTTATGCAGGGGAACCACAGATTTCAGCACCAGAGGCAAGTAGAGACAAATGCCAGCAGCAGTGGATGCCTATGCCAAACAGGTGGATGAAAAATGCAGTGGCATTAGCAAAGAAGTACTTTACTTAACACAGCTTTAAAACATCATGAATACACAAGAGCTAAGCAGCACAAATGACACATATAAAAACAGCAGACTGTGGTTACCCTTGCCTAGTCTGGCCACATTGTGCATCAGGCACAGACAACCCAAGTAGGAATGTACAAAGAGAAAGACTACAAGACCTGAGCAGAGATATACCAGTAAATATGATGCATGCAAAACCACCAGACTATGCTTATCCATTCATAAATGTGGTCGTGCTGATGCATCTAATATTAAGAAGAATGTGTTCTATTACAATCAGTATACTTGTATCATAACTCATAAGTGAGCACTGGCTAATCCATGTAGAGACACTGAGAAAAAATAAACCCAGATTCTAGGACCTACTGTAAATAGCACACAAACATATTTAATTGTGCATACAGGTAGCTCTTAAAAGAACAAGATACCTTATTGAAGGAGGCAGTGGTTTTGTGAAACAATAGGAACTTGCAGTAGGTCACAACTGTTTTCCAACAAAAGTTTGTCTTCCATAGTGAGATTATGTGACAAAGCTCAGTCACTCTTTTATCTTTTAGAGTACCTCCCTCTAGGCACACTTAACATGCTAATTAGGGCTCATCTCATTTTTGTTTCTGAATCTTTCAATTTGCATGATGGACAAACCTGATAATCATTGTGTTTTGTTGCACGCAATGATTTGCACATGCCTGAGCACCTGATGTGTGCTCTGTGTATGTACGGGAAGCTCAGAATACAGAGATATAGAAACTGCATGTTCATGCCTCTCAAGTGCACCTTGTTATTATGAATGTTCCCTAATTTCACTTGGAAACAAGCATGTTCCTTGCATTATCACATTGAAAGGGTCTGATAGGTTCAAATCTTTTTAGCAGCTTTACTGTTCATCACTTCAAACATATGCAAACATACATTTATACAAAAAAAAAAAACATACTAACATGTTCCTAGTTACAAACATTATATACCACATATGTTCTTTTTTCGTATGTATAACTACCACCAATCCGGCATTACATACATACATTGCTCAATTCCTGCTTTGTCTTCAATTTCACTTCTCCTCCAAAACATTATTCTACATATATTGTTCCCGCAATTTCCAGTTTTATGTAATTTTGATACTACAGTTTACATTTTTATGTAATTTGATCATACCCTTTTAAAAAGATTCTACTTCCAGTTTTTATAATATTCAGTCCAGTTTTTACAATATTCAATAGACACTGATTTCCATTTTCTAGTAATTGCTTTGGCAGCCACCTAAATTAAACTTAGCAAGGCCTCACTATGTCAAGGCAATTCAAATCTTCTATCCCAATTAAAAAAAAAAAACATTCCCTTAGTTCACCCATTTTCTTAAACAATATTTTTGACAGAGTAACCTGCAGGGAATTTTTGAATTCTGCCCAGTCATTACACTCCCAAACTATGTTCATAGGTTCATAGGTTCATAGGTTGATACTAGGCTATCTGCCCTAGGGCATTTACAAGCCTAGCCAGAGTGTGTGTGGCTTTCGCCACCCTTCTTAGATTAGTTGACTGTGCCTCTGTATAGTAGGTCACAGATGATAGCCCATTTAAGGCTAGTTTACTGTGCCTCTGTCTAGCAGTGACACAGAAGAGATCCCATGGGTAACTTTACGGTCTCCCATCCAAACGTCAAGATATGTGTTCTCAGTTATCTCTTTCTTCCTCATTGCACCTCTAACATTTGACATCTACTTGAGGAAAAAAATATTTGCAGTCTGCTTTGAGTAGAAAAATACCTATGCAGTCATTTCCAAGCAAACAACCCATATCCTCAACATTTTGTTGCATACTTGGTAGGCATATTTATGTCTTCACATTATTTTACTCCGAATTGATTATCCAATTTCTCTTCCCAGTCTCCCCTAACCTCCTCTTACTGATTCCTATAGTTATCATGCAATATTTTATATGTTCTGCTAATCATCCCTTTTTTAACATTAGCTCTGTTCTAGAATCACCTAAAAAAAAAAACTCTCCCAGAGCAGGATTTTCACTTAGGATTCTCCTATCCATTTTTCTTTGACCATACTCTGATATCAATCCCTAATAGTAAAGGCAGTCTCTAGCCTATAGTCCAAATCGGTTCTTGACCTCTTTCCATTCTATTACCTTTCCCTCTCTAATTAGTTATACCCTGTAACTTGGTTTGATTGCCAGTTTTCACCAATAAATTCAAGTCTCCTCTTGTCTGTCCTCTGTACCCCTAATCGCAGTTATCCTTATTGGCAACATCTACTTTCTCCACTCTCATGTTGACTTGTTCTTATTAAGCTTTCTGCTACTTTATGTATATAATATTCTGTACAGCTGTTGTTTTTCTCCTTAAGAAACTACATCTAAAATCCTTCTGTCACCTCATTTTTTTTAATTTACCTCCTGTTTTTTTCATCATCCCTTTCCACTTACAATTGTAGCTTTCTGCTTGTGTGACATGGATGAATATGAGCTTTGTAGCTCTAAATTATCCAGTAAAAGCAGGTAATCCTAAACCACATTGTTCTGTTGTAAGGATCAGCTTATCCCACTTCACCCTTGCCCTCTTCAATTCCCAGATAAATTCCTTCAACTCTTTATTAATTATTGTCCACAACTTCTCTAGCTGATAAAAATATGCCTGACCTGTATATAAAACTAAAGGAACTAAAAACATTTTCACAGCTTGTATCCACCTATCCATGTCCATAAACAAGAGCTTACAGTTTCTCAGTTTTTGTATTAACTTTTGTTTAGTCTTCTCCCATTTATCCTTAGCTGCCATAACAGAAGCCTTTGTAACCCATACTCCTAACTACTTTATTTTATTGTGGCCCCAAAAATATTGCTATTGCTGAAGCAATTCATGTGTGGCTACATAGTTTACAGCTTTAGCCTTTGTTTTATTTTAATTAATTTTTTACAGAAAAAAAAACTGAAACTGTCTCAAAAAGATTAACAGCACTGATATGTCCATTTATGGTTTTATCAGGTAGAAAATAATATTGTCTGCAAATAAAGCCAGTGTTTCTTGATTACCAAACCAATAATCTCCTCAAATTTCTGTTTACCTTCCCTCCAAAAAACACATTGATCCATATCTTTCAATTTTGGCAACATCTTTGCCATTATTTTAGTTATTATAGACATAAACACTTTATAATCATGGTTTAAAATTGAAATGGGCCTATATGAAGCTGGGTCTAATGGGTCTTTACCATCTTTAGGTATTACAGCTACTGCAGGTTTCTTCCAGGATATTGGTGCTTCCCCTCCTTTTAAAATACCATTAAAGAAAACCTTCCAGACCTTTATCACTTCTCTCCAACTTCTAAACTTCCACAGAAATACCATCTATTCCTGGAGACTTTCTTGCAGACTAATTGTACATCACCAGTTTTATATCATCTTTTCCTATCATAACTGTTAATTCTTGGGCCTCATCTACTGCCAACCTTGGTATAATTAAGTCTTCCATAAATATTTCCTTTTGTGCTCTTTTTGATTTCCACATTTCCCTGCATTATACAAATTTTCATAACATTTCTGAAATATCTCTAATCCGCTACAGGATTTCTGGTTATTTTTCCTGTTATACCTCCCTAATTTTGGCAACAACCCTTTCTTCTTCTGTTGCCTGCAGTATTGTGCTAAAAGTTTTTGTGCACGGAATTATTATCAAAAATCATTTGCTTAACTTTCTAAACTCATGCATATTATCCAGATACTCCCTTATTTTCTCTTTAGCACTCTGCAGTTGCACTTCTTGTGATCTGGTAGATTACCTTATTCTGCAATACATCTTAAACATATCACTTTTTCTTTTATTTATACACTATTTTTAAACTCATTTTATCCCACTCACTAGCTATAACTTTTGAAGAAACTTCTATTTTCCCTAATAACTCTCAAATAAGTTCCACTACCCATGCCTTAAATTTCTCTTTTTAATGGGTAGATGGGGAAGTGCCAGTGTCTCATTTTCACTTCATTACTCTGCATTTGTATCTTAGTTTTTACTGGCACGTGATATAGAAGAATAGTCATTGGATGTGTATACAGAAATTTTAAATTAAATGCATTGTGGCTGACAAAGATTGCTGATCACTGCAAACTGGGAATGATCATTGAAATCCCTAGCAATGTCAACATCCTTCAAGAATGTCTTATGCAGACTAATGACTGATGATAAAGTCATGGTCTTAAACTTAATGCAAAAAAATGCATTATCATCCCTTCCAGCAAAGGTGATATTCCTGCAACATCAATAGCAATATCCAGAGCACATAGTCAGTGGTGAGAGATCTGAGCAGATAGGTCAAAAGAAATATTAACTTCAATCATCATGTTTCCACATTGGTAATAAGAGCATTTTATATTGCTCATCCCATAGGTAAGGGCATTGCCTCCAGAAAAAAGAGATTATAACACCCCTTTGCTCTTCCCTCATCAGGGCAATAATAGAGTGCAATGCTCCCTTTGGCATGTTCCTTTCCAAACACCTGCGGCAATTGAGGAGAACACAAAGGTACTTTATGAAGAAAATTCAGGGTCTTCAAGCTTTTTGTGGCAACAGGTGTACGTGTAGGGCTACCATAAGATCTGTCTTATGTGGACAGACTGAAATCATTGTCACTTTACTCTGTGTCACACAGACTGCTCAGAGGCAACCTATGCCTTGTATATAGAGCCTGACCCAGCTTTAATGGAAATGTTGCACATTTGCAAGTCAAATGGCACCCAGCTCACTCACTCAAAGAACCTTAACCTGGTATGTGACATCCACAGAACTTGCTGGGGAGACAGATTTGTCTCACAGAGGTAACCCCACCTTTGGAACAAACTTCCTGCTCATGTTAAACAAAGCCTCTCAAAGCCCCTATTTAAATGTAATTTGGATGATTGGATGGGTAACCAGAGGTTCACCCCAGGGTTCCACCTATGCCCTCTTTGGTGTCTATATCATAACAATGACAGCTTAGGTTGTTGAATCCAAAATCATCGACACCTAAGCATCGAAAGCTAAAAACAGAGAATGGCCAAATCATCAAATTCTTTCCTAGGAAAAGAATTCACTTGGCCATCCACAAACAAAATAAACGAACACACACAAACATACTGGGGGGATTCACCCCCCACACCCGCCGATGTGGGAGGCTGCGCCCCTCACAACCCCCCCTAACTAAATATACCAACTCCAAGACTGCTCTACATTGGGGAAAGGGCAAATCCCCAAGAATGGCCATGCAAATTCTTTCCTGAGGAAAGAATTTGATGAGGTGGCCATTCGCTATTTTAAGCGTTCGATGCTTAGGTGTCAATGAATACGCATTTGACAGCCTAAGCTGTCAACAAATCTATAGGGAACCCCTATTTGACAGGGGTAATAGGTACTGATTTTAGTGTCTGCTTGAACCACACACCCACGGGAACACTGGTTGAACTTGGCTAGGCTTGTAAGGGCCCTGGGGCCATTAGTCTAGTAACTTCCTCTGATCCTATGATCCTATGTTCCTGTGAAATATAATTTCTGTCAATTCTAGCCTGGTTATTGTACCTTGGGGGATAATATGTACATTCTCCCTGAGTTTCTACTACTGAATTCACTTCTTCAATAGCAAATATTTTCATAAATTTCTTAAAAGAATTGATACACTTTTAAATTGAAACACTTTTGTTATATTTTCCCATCTAGATCCCCCAGATAAATCCTAACTATTACAAATCAGATTCCAGTCCCACCCTATAAGAAATATTCCCTGCTGAAAGCTGATTATTTCTCCTAAATTCTTCTTAATCACCATATTAGCATTTTCAGGTGGAATATTAATCCATGCCACTGAAATTCTCCTCCCTTACCAGCAGCTATTTACTACTACAGTTATTCTTTTTTTTTTCTTCTTCTATCACTATTGGAGCTCCTCCAGCAATTAATATAAGTACTTCCTTTCTCTTTGTCCCCATTACTCTTTTGAATATTCAACCTGAAATCCTTTCTGTATCAAATTCACATGCTCATTTCTTTCCAAATGTGTCGCATGTAGCATTGGAATTTAAACTCTGTATTTCCTAATATAATTCAATACCCTTTCATTTTTCTACACTTGTGAGGACATTCATGTAACAAAATACTATGGAGAGAGTATCCTTTATGATAATATGCTAATATTCCTACCTATAATATATATATAACTGCTTTATTAAATTGTTATTACAAGCTTTTGTGTTACATGCACCCACTAATGTTTCACAAGTTGATCTTTAATGCAGTTGTTCTTTATCTCCATTTGAACCTATGTCACATTTTTACAAAGCTTTAAATTTTAATGAAAACTCTCATACAAAAAACACCTTCAGAACACCCCTAGAACCTATTAAATTAAACATATAAAACTATGTATATCTTCAAATAAGGAAGCTTAACTCTCCTGATAGGAACAGTTGTCCCAAATCCACACATGTAACCATATGCATTACCTAACCAAAAATGAAGGTAATCCATGCTAAGATGCATGTTACAGACTGTGGTCCTATTTACACTAATTGTTGTCTGTTTTTTACCTTATCTTTATTCCCCCTCCCAGATGTGAAAACAGCTTGTATACTTTGATAAAACATTTACTTTTAGACTTAAAAAGTGTTTTAATTTTTATTACCTGCCACTGTTATCAGCTTGCCTCTATTCAAACATAAAAACAAAATGTACAGCTGCCCTCATCTGCAAACTTCTCAACTTATGCTAAACATTTATTTGCTAAAGGAAAATGTTTTCTTTATATTCAGTATGTTACTTACGTACTTATACAAAACACTTGTTAGATTAAGCCAAGGGCCTTAATCCAGGCATTCACCTACACAAAAGTAAAAGAAAACATATCAAACTCTGCATATATTATAATCTGTGCACTTTTACACCCTACTTTACCTCAATAACCCATGTCTAACTTCTTTGACACTCATGCCTGACTGTCACAGGTCTTCTCTCACACAATCCATCTACCTCTTTGCTGGATGGTCTCCTTTTCTTTTGTCTTTTTCCTGTCTCTCCCAAATCTTCTTCACAAAATTGTTTTCTACTTTCCTTCACATGTGCCTGAACCACTGTAATTTGTTCTATCTGATTTTTTCTATAATTGGATCTACTTTGGGGATTCCTCTTCTGTCCTCATTTCTTCGGCTGTCACACACCGTGCATTCTACCACCCATCTCAGGCACTTCATCAACATTACCTCTAGTTTCCTCCACTGGTCTACCTTTACTGCCCGAGTTTCTATACTATACAGTAGTACTAGTCATACCACTGTTTTGTACACCTTACTTTTCAGCTACTTTGGCATTCTTCTGTTAAGCAGTACCCTTGGCAATCCTTGGCTCCACTTGGCTGCAACTCTTCTGAATATAGCTTTGACATCCTTATTCCAACTTCCCTTCTCCTCAACCTCTCCTCCCAGATAATTGAAGCTATTAACTTATTTCACTATTTTCACTTACATCTCAGTTTCAGCTTCTTTTGATTTTTCTCATTTGCTACCATTGCAACTGTCTTATTTGTACTCAGTTTTATCCCAAGTATCTTCAGTTTTGCATTTCATTTCCCCTACCCTTTGCTGATGTTCTTGCTCAGAATTTGTCTGTAGTGCCACTTTGTCTGCATACAGGAACTTTGTTTATCTGTCCCCTCTGACCTGTTTGCTAATTTAGTTCATCATCACTAAGAACAGCAGTGGACTCAGAGCTGAACCCTGATGCACACATACTCCAACCACATACCCCACTGTGAGACTAAACACAGTTCATACTTGAGGCATCAGGTCCTTGTACATAGCTTGCATTAATTCTGCCAATGTTTCTGGAACTTCAAACAGAGCAGGACTACCTAAATCAGCTTCCACAGGACATTGTAATATGCTTTCTCCAAATCTAGGAATGCCCAGTTGAACTCCTTCCTCTTCTCCTAGCTTTTTCTTAACTATCTGTCTCACTGCAAACATTGGGTCAGTTGTGCTGCATCCTGATCTGAACCTGAACTGCTCAACTCCCATCTTACTTCCTACTGCTGTGTGTATTCATTTATCAGTCACCCTCTCCAGAACATTCATGCAGTGTGACATGACTTTGATACCTCTGGAGTGCCCATAGTTGTGAATATGCTCTTTATTCTCGAACACTGGCACTGGTATGGTTATTCTCCAGTCATCTTGGATGTCTTTCTCTCCATACTGCTATGATTACTCTCAGGAGCCA
Organism: Protopterus annectens; assembly: GCF_019279795.1. Taxonomy (NCBI): domain Eukaryota; kingdom Metazoa; phylum Chordata; order Ceratodontiformes; family Protopteridae; genus Protopterus; species Protopterus annectens. Next base: position 861,415,179 of record NC_056726.1, read on the forward strand.
TTTCTCCCCTATCTCACCCAATGTCTTGATTATATAGGTTCAAAGGTTCATAGGTGTGTACTCGGCTAATGGCCCTGGGGCATTTAGAAGCCTAGCCATAGGATTACCCTGGCATAGTGCCACCCGACCTTAGTTCCCAGTGCCTCTGTCAAGTAGAGCCACTGGTGTTATCCCCAGGTTGAATTTTCTGTTTTCCATCCACTCATCAAGATTTCTCTTGAAGAGAGTCAGAGAGGTGCTCTGCTTGACATGTATGGGAAGTCTGTTCCATAGCATGGGCAGTCTCTGGGTTATGAACCTGTCCCTCCAGCATTTTCTGTTAATTGTAGTAATGAGGTTGAGGTCTCTAAAGAATGTGGTGCGGAGGGATTGAGATTTCTTTAGATGTAACATTTCTAACAGAGCTGGGTCAGACATGGCTTTGTAAGTCAAGCAGAGATCACCTCTAAGTAGGCGATATGAGACAGAGAATAGTTGGAGATTTTTTAGTCTGTCCATATAGGACAAGTGTTTAAGGTCTAGGATCCTCTTTATGAGGTACTTTTGCAGCCTCTCCAGTTGTTGTAGGTGTCTAGTGAGGTACATGGCAAATGGGACATTGTACTCGATTATTGGCCTAATGAGGGGAAAAGTAAAAGGAGACAATGACTTCTTTCTTCCTGGATGCAAAACCCTTAGTAATGAGATGTGCCACATAGAAGGACTTTATGACCACAGTGGCAATGTGGTGATCAAAACTGAGGTTGCTGTCAACCTGTGTTCCCAGAATTCTTATAACATCTTCTGTGTTCAGTTGACTACCATCAATGTGGTAATTCATGGGAACTGGGTTTTTCCCAAAGGGGATGACGACACATTTTTTAGCATTGAGCTTAAGGCCATGGTTCTGACACCAGTCACTGGTCACAGTGAGGCCATTCTGTAGGATGTCTACATCACTTGGGGAGTTAATAATAGCTCCCAACTTGCAATAGTCTGCAAACTTTGTTAGCCAGAGTCCCTTCTTGTTGGCCTGGACTTCAGAGAATTAAATACCAAACAGGAGAGGACCCGGGACTGAACCCTGTGGGACTCTACCTGTGACTAATCAGCAGTCTGACTTGGAGTCAGCTACTTTCACACTGTGAGTTCTATCTGTGTCACAGTTTGCAACCCACCTAGTGATATAGGGGTTGATGCTTAGTGAGTTGTTCTATGATTCCTGAGTGGGGAATGGTATCAAAAGCCTTGGCCAGATCAAGGTAGGCTGTATGAACCACCTAGCCTTTGTCCACAGCTCTGGTGACTGACTCAAAGAAGTCAACCAAGTTGAGCAGGCATGATCTACCCTTCACAAAACCAAACTGTGTGTGATCCAGAGTTTGGAGATTCCCTATATCCTTGTTTATTAGGTCCATGATGCTGTGTTCCATAGCTTTGGATATCAGACTCACCAGGCTAATGGGATGATAGTTCCCAGGGTCTATAATTGCTCCTCCTTTGTGGAAAGGGATGACTGTAGCAGTGCACCATTTGGCAGGGACAAAGCCTGAGGTGAGGCTGTGATTGAACAGCACACACAGGTGAGGTGCCAGTTCACTGTGTAGTTCATGTAGAACACAACCAGGGATATTGTCAGGTGCCATAGAAGCTGTATTCTTGGCTTGGACAGTGCTGTTTTAACCTGTCCAGCAGTAATAATCGGTGCCTGGCAATCTACTGGTATTGTGATTGGTTCTTTCGGGGGAAGAGAGGGGTAAAGTTGGCACTGAATCTGTCGGCCATTATACTGGCAATATCTGTTGCCTCAGTATAGGACGTACCATTGTGCAATAGCTCAGAGCAAATCTGGATATTACCATGAAGATTCTTTACATAACTATAGAAGGCCTTGTGGTTGTCTTTACTATCTGCTGCAATTCTGTTTTCAGACCTAGATTTACAGGATTTGATGAGGGATCTCAACTTTTTGTTGAGGCAGATAAGGGAGTTTTTCCAGTCTTGGGACTTCACCTTATTCCGCATCAGTTTCCTACTTTTGTTGTAGAGTTTGTTTTTGGCAAGGGACCACCAGATTGGCTTCCTTTTTTGGAGAAGAGTGTCTTGGTTCTATTGGATATGGCGAAATCCATGCATTTGTGTACGTGTTCGTACAGTGCATTGGTGTATGATTCTGCAGTCACGCAACTATTCTCCATTTGCCGTGAAGTTAGCCACCTCTGTTTTTAGGATCCCAAAGTTAGCTTTGGAGAAGTTTTTCATGGTGGTTACCTTTGCTGGGGGTGGGGGTGGGGGGTGGGAGGGATGTGTATTTCCACGGTGATTAGTTTGTGGTTGGATCTAACCAGGGAGAAGCTGACTATTGGTGTAGAGCAACGGTTGCCCATGTTTGTAATGACCAGGTCAAGGATGCTGCTATCTCAAGTGGGGGTAAGAATGAGCTGGTACAGGGCATTGGAATTAATGAACTCCTGGAAATGTTGGGCAAGTGTATTGGTACATGAGTAGTTTACCCAGTTAATGGAGGGTTAGTTGAAGTTTCCTAGTAAGACAGTGTTATGATGGACTCTAATATTCTCCAGGATGCTTAGGAATGTGAAGTGGGAGTCTTGGGACATGGTTGGGGACCTATGGCAGGCTAGGACATGAATCGCTGTCTTACCCAATGTTAGCTGCACCTGAAGTATCTCTGATGCGTTATACTGGGCTACCAGTCTGGAGGTGTGTGCATCCTTTATGAGTATGGAAACACCACCACCTTTGGAGCTTCGGTCTAAGTTCTGGGGCTCAAAGGTGTGGAATGAGTTATAGCCTGGTAGTGCAGGGGTGCTTTTTGCTGCCTTGAACCAGGTCTCTGTTACAGCACAAATGTCAATGTTCTCCATTTTAAGGAGTGCCTCAAACGAGTGCATTTTGAGATTGAGACTTCTAGCATTGAGCAACATGACCCTCAGATTGCATTTGTTTGTAGCTGTTATGGCGGTAATTTGGTCTTTGGAGCACCACCTAAAAAAGGCACAATAGGGGTGGCAAGAGCCTTGGCCAGCATCTGGAAGCCCAGGGATGACAGATGCAGGGCATCTCTGGCAAAGCATCGAGGTCTGTTAATCATGTCATCCCAGGCAGACAGATACCGGATCCCCTTAGAATGACACCAGAAATTTAGCCAGTTGTTGAAATCAATCATTTTCTGCTTGTACTGTGGTATCATGATGGTACTGATGGTAGGATGCTGCTCAGGGCTAGTGTCATACCCGTCTGGGCTACATAATCCAAGAGCTCCTCCATGTCTCTTTTCATGTAGTCCAGGGAGGTATGCCTCAGGTCATTCGCACCCACATGTACAATGACAGAGTCATATTTGTACCTGTTGTTGAGCAACCTGAGTGCATGCGTTATATGTCAGATCTTGGCACCTGACAGCTGACTGCTACTTTCTCATTATTCAACCTAGTGAGTGGGACATCAGTGTGCCAAACTATCAAGTCACTATCGAGTCACCTATGACTAGTGTGTTGGGCATGCTGTGACCTCATATGAGCCTGCTGCTTTCCCTAACTTTATTTTTCCTTAGTGCTGCTCTTACTTCTTCTATGGTGGGCTGCACCTCATCTCTCATAATATGCTGTGTCTGGGGGTATTACAGCTCCGGGGAGGGTTTTTTATTTAGAAGCTGCTGGAAGTACTCCTTCCATCTGCCTTTGATGTCCTTTGGACTGGTGAACATGTTTTTGCTGGCATCCCTTATGAAGGGTGTCTGACTCTCTACTTTATCTTTTTGCCGTTGTCTTGCAACCTGTTAGAGTTTCTTTTCTGCCATCCACTGAATCACTTTCCAGAATCTGGTAGAGTGCCTCTAATGCCTTGTGCTTTCCTATTGCAACTCCTATCTTAGCCTCTTTGTATCTTTGTAAACCAACCAGTATTTCTTCCTAGCCTGGTCAGTCCTTTCTATCTCCCACTTTTTCCTGCCCTCCTTCTTTCTTTTGATGACTTCCTGAACTTTTGCATTCCACTACCAGATTTCATTATGTACCTTATTTCCATACCTGGCTCAGACACAAATCTGTCTTGTAGTCCTCATTCATGCCATTTTGATAATCTTCTTTAACTCCACCTATTTCCTCTAATTATCCCTAAGTAATTGCTTGAACCATTGTGCTTTCTCTCCAGTCAACTTCCAGGTCTTCAGCCTGGTCTCTGTTGACCTTAAAGCTTTCTCTGACCACTGTGTGCAGCTGATTTTGTCAACCAGTTGTTTTTACTGTGGGCCAACAGTTTTAGTGGGGGTGACTTCACATTCCCTGGTTCTATACCGGTGCCCTTTCCTTACTAGGAGTAAGTCTACTTGAGTTGCATTTTGGCCACTTTTGTATATGATTTTGTGACTTTCTCTCTTTCTAATCCTTGTGTTTGCTATCATAAAGCTATTTGCCAAACAAAAGTGTAGAATGGCCTCTCCTCCATATATCCCATTCTGGCTGTCCCAATATTCACTTTCAAGTGATCCAATTCATGATGTCCTGCTTTATCTAGTAGGTTCTGCAACTTCTGTCTGAAAGCACTCCTTTTTTCACTATCACAACCCTGTTCTGCGGCATAGGCTGAGATTATGAATACTGCCCTATCATTAGGCTGGAGTCTGATTGCCATGAGTCTGTTACTAATTCTGATAACATCTCTCATTGCCTTCTGAAACCTCTTCATCATCACAATTACCCTGACATTTTTTATTCTGTCCTACTTTTAAGCGGACTCTGGATCCCAAAAGAGTGTTTTTGATGCACTGCCTTTCCATCTTGCTTCCTGGATACATATCATGTCCAGCCTTCTCCTTAAAACATTTCATCTACTTCCAAGCTTTATCCTGCCAGTGAACCTTCTTTGACTGTGGGAATTCTAAGTTCATGTTTGGCGGGTTGATTGGTTTTACATTCAGCTGCTGCTCAACATAGCTATTCCAGGTAACCCAAGGTGGGCAACTGGACATGAGCCAGCCAGTAACTTGTTAACTCAAGGTTGTTTTGCTTTATGGCAGCTGCACACTGGCAAATAAAGGACACATACACTCTTCCCATTGTAATAATGGGTCCATGGTGTAGGTTGGAGTAGGCCAGGTCCTCATCTCATTTATCACTGGCAAATGCCCATGCCCATTTTTTCATAACATTAGTCAACACGCTTGGATCATCTAGAGCTATATTTTTTACATTGTTGAGTGGCTAACCCTATCAAGGCATCTAGTCTGTGATCCATGTTTTCCTGTCTTGAGGCTACTGTACACCAAAGTAGATGGCTAAAGCAGTTGGTCTGTACAATTCTTCTCTTGTAGGGCACCATCAAGAGTCTGTGCTGCTGTCCAAAGCTCCCTTCTTGGGTGAGATTGAGAAGGAAACAGCTTGTTTTTTGGAGGTGGGAGGAACCCTGTAGACAAACATGAAGAATGTGCACACTTCAAACAGCCATTAGTCAGAGGTCAGGATCAAACCCTTGTACTTTGTGAATGGCAGGCATTGACCTTAACCGTTATGTCAACTGGTTTCCCATTGAATTTATATTATGGAATGTTTTATAAAAATACTGTTAAGAACAAGAATTGTTTTACTCACACATACTATTTTTCCATTCCCCTTAGTGTCCTTCCAGACATTAATGACATGAAAGCACTTTTCAGTCCTCTGCAAGTTTAATATAGTGAACAAAAATCCAATCTTTCTACTTTTGTTTGTAAAGCCATATTTCACAAATGTGATGGATGTTTTATAAAGTCACATTCATTCACTAATTTCAGTGTTGCTGGTCTTCTTCCTGTTTAGCTCCATCTCCCAGCACCAAGCACTGGTTCAGGTCCGAGGTATTATTGATTCTTCTAGTCAATTCCTGTGTTTTTTTTGTATTCTCAAGCATTTTCTTTGAAACACATGTGAAAGGTTTCACTGGCAAAGTCTCTCTATGAGCTTTACTATCAAAAGGATGAGAAGCAGAGTATCCTTCTGTTTGATGGGTCACTTTTTGTTGAGCAAACTTTTGCATTTCCTCCTTAGCTTGTTCTGAATCAAAAATTACTTTGATTCTCCATGAAAAAATATCCTGAAGGCAGCTGGACAGACCAGCATGACTCTCACAACTGCCTTTCAGCATTCCATGACTGCTGCGATAACTTTGCTTGTCTTCTGCCTGGTATACAGTGAATAATCAATTTCCACAAACACTCTACTGTCTTCAATTTTTGATACTATGCCCTTCTAACACTATTTTGTCAGTATCAACTCTATGCTGGTATGATTGTATAGTAATAAAGGTTTCGGCTACTTTCTCATGGTCAGGATTAGAACCTACACACAAAGTGCCCTTTTGATTAAGAAATCCAATTGTGGAATACCAGTGCAGTTGCTTATTTGTGCTTTCACAGAATTAATCCAGTCTGTTCCTTCTGGTTTCTCTGGTACAGCAGAGGATCTCAGGTTTTCCCTGCTTGATGTGTCCTCTAACTCTATCATTTTTTGAAACAGCTCTTCTTGAGCAGTCTAATACTCAGCTAGCCTTTTCTTAATTCTGAACTTTGATTTTTTTTTACAGTTTTATCAATTCATCTGAATAGCTGTTTAAAGCTTCTTTCAGTTTTTCAGTCTTTTGTTATCTGAGTTGTTATTCTTCTTTAATGTTCCATTTATTTTAATCAGCTCTGCACACATTTAATTTATTTTTCCCTCTAGATTACTGTAAGCCATATCTTGCACCAGAGTTGGAGTTTGAACTGCTTTTTGCTGTACAGCTTCAGGATTCTTCCCAGTTAGGGTTTTCTCTAGACCTTTTCTAGATTTTTCTTTTAGGCTCTTTTAGTTTCTTCTTTGCTGGAATCCAGGCAGTGTACTACCAGGCAGTAACTGAATTTATTAAAACTGGCAGAGTTAATGGCCCTTATCTCTCAGCTTCTTTTTTCAAGCTTGGAGAGCTGAAATTAAATTTTTGATCAGTGCACAGCCATCTTGGATTTTTTGACACAAATTCGTATCTTAGCATTGTTTTAAATTATATCCCTAGTAAATTACACTCCATAAGACAAATTCATGATTGTTGAATGCTGCTTAGCAATGGTCATTGTTTAGTTTTGCACAGTGCTGTCACCTTTTCTTGAAATGTGTGTTGTCAGACCCCCTTCACTATACTCTTTTCTGTTACTTCAGTTGATAGTGCAGCAGTATAGAGAGCATTCAACAGGCAAGGTTTCAAATCTATGGAGGTCTACCTTGTAGCATGGTGGTGAAAAATCCTTATTGTGTGCTAACAACCTGCCATGTAAACATAAAATAAAGTAAAAATGATACATCTACGTGAGAACTTCCATGGCTCAGTCTACTCATGTAGTGGTGTGTATATTATCAGAATAGAGAAAGATGGGTTTTAATTCCTTCCCCTGTTCATTGGTATATTGTTTTCCACTACTGAGCCGTCAGTCTTCAACACTGTTCTAACATGTGCATATTCAGAACATTTCATTATGTGTTCATCTGCGACTTTAGTTTTTAATGTCCTAATCTGTGTAATATCCTTCAAGAAAGTCATAGGTTAGACCCATGTCTGGTGTATTTTTATTGTCCTGCTATTGTGTTCCATTCCCTTGAAATGTGTTTTCCACTCACCTTTTTCTCTTAGTGGTTCTGTGGCTTGCCTTGCTAATGCACTCTTCTGGAGAATGTATCCATAAAAAATAGACAGGTGGCTGAACTCAGATATGAGTATTTTTGTTGTCCTCCTATCCTTGAAATGTGTTTTCCACTCACCTTTTCTACAAGTTCTTCCATGGCAGTCTTATACATTGTTCAAGAGCATACATCCATCAAAAAAGACAGGGGTAGTCATATTTTTGTTGTCCTGCAGTTATGTGTTCCAGTTCCCTGAAATGTGTTTAATACTCACTTTTTCTACCAGTGCTTCTATGGCACTGGTCTAGAATGTAGCATTGGCATAGGCAGTGGCTCAAGTCTATGTATGCACGTTTCTCTTTTTCTACTCTCGTGGTCAAGTCTGCTGATGGTAAACAATCTTATTATGACTGTGTGAATTATGCAAAGCAGGCTTGCACTTTCTGACAATATATTTTTAGATTTGTCTGTCGTTGTTGAGCTAAGAAGTTGGGAGATGTGGGATCCTATGATACTTCCAGTCTGCACATCATATAGTATTTTACTTTATGTTATACCCTCTGATTGCTTCAAATTTTTCATTTTAGTCTGTCCTATATTCCCATTTCCAAACTATGCTATGGTTAAAAAATAGATGGACATACCACACACATGCCAACAATGAGCATATAATTTAAAGTCATCTTTTTGTATTCATCTGTTGCTCAACAGTTGGCAGAGCTCAACTTTGATGGTCAGTAATAATCATAGAGAAATAGCACTCCACATCCACTGCAAAAAAAAAAAAAATAAGTAAAATCCTTAACATCCCACAAATCAGATACGCCTTTCTGTCCATACCAGTTTGATATAAATCACAGCTTGTGCCACTGTTTGACATCTTTAGATGGTTCAGTGTACTCATGCAATGATTCTCACTGTGTCACAGCACTGGCTGAGGGGTTGCAAATTCTCTGCAGTTTGAATGCTGTTTTATGACTTTTCTGATTGCAGTCTGCACATGTACTATACTTCCACGACATGTGCACTTTATGACCCCCTTCCACTCTCTTTCAGATGCTTCCTTTGCTAATGGACTGCTATGAACCACTCAGGTGTGTAAGTTTTTGGCTCAGTTCCCTTAAGGACTATTTTGTATATTTCTGCCATCCATCTGCACATGTACTAAATTTCTCAGACAAATGAGTTTCACTCTGACAGCTGCAGTGGCTCCCCATTGTCACTAAACTGTGGATATACTGGATTGATTTGCTGGATGGACTCCAGTCAGGGTAAAATATATTATTTTCTTAATGACATTTATAGTATAGTCCAGACCCACAGCTGACACTGACATAAGGGCTAGTATAAGTTGGTATATCACACTACTTTATTGTATGACATCTGTTCTGTGCATATGTCTCATTCTTCAGTCCCAAAATATTGCCATAGCATCTTCTTTGCTCTCTTTTCTAACAGTTGTTTTGCTACTCAGCTATGTTAGCACTTTATATGGCCCATATCTATGGATTCTGTTACTGTCGTGTATCCTCTCCTCCGACCTCAGCCATCAGTGATACATTCCTTTCCAATGCACATCTCTCTCTCTCTCTCTCTCTCTCTCTGTATCTCTACATATTTTTTGCCAGTGATTTCATCAAAAATTATAGAATTGTATGTTCACATTTGCATCTACTACTAGGGCTTCTTGTATACCAACATTGTTTGCCTTAGTTGCTTGCATTTCAATGTGGTTAAGGATGCTCTATCATGATCTAGGTGTGGGTCTATGCTGCAGATGCAACAAGAAACTTCTGCTTGAGCACACTGGTGTGGCAGCATGAATACCTGATTAGCATTGCTGCTCATCACACATGCACTGTAAACACTGAAGTCCTAGCATAGAACAAAGATGCAGCATTTTTGAATCCTTCAGAATATTTTATTAGGTCTATAAATGTCAGTGTGACAGTAGGGTGAAAGTGTTTTGGTGCATGGATTTGGATTTGCAACAGATACAATCATTGTTGGAGTAACAGTTCTTTTTCCAAGAGTTTAAATGAGCTACCATACACAAAATACAATCCATATTTACACCTGTTTTCTAAATGTCAGACTAATGTTGTTTGTTTTAATATTTTTAACACTTCAAATATCTGCCAACAAAGACAGTAAATATTGATTTACATGACAATTAACTACATTTGTTAGTCTTTGCATTTACTTGTTATTTTTTTATTTTGCCCTTAAACATCCCTGATATGGTCATAGATGACATTTTTGAATATCACTGGAGTATATCTGAGTATGCAGGTAATTCTTGAATCAAAGTTTTGTTTTCCTTAAACTAACTATTTAATGTATTAAAATGAGAGTATATATATATATATATATATATATATATATATATATATATATATATATATATATATATATATATATATATATATATATATATATATATATATATATATATATACATATACACACATATATATACATATATATATATATATATATATATATATATATATATATACTTCTAAGATATCCTTTGAGACATAATTTCAAATTTATTTCTACAAGAAAACAATTCAGTCTTCATGAAAATCTAAAAGCTTTGCCTGTCATACTGTGATTGATGACATAGGGCTGTAAAGTGTAAAGACCAGCAGAGAAAATCAGCAGTCTGCACTCATTCATTCCATAGCAAGAACCCTCAGCAGAGGGTCCTGTGGTTAGGTCAGGTCATTGCTAACAGTTGTGACACAGGGTTCATTTTCACATCCTAAGGAAGTAAATGGGAAGGTGTTCCATTTATGTTACATAGGGCAGGGACCAAAAGTGTATTTCAGTCACACTGACTCGTTGTCTGCATCCTGTTCATTCCCCAAAGAAGAAAAGAAGCAAGAAAACTGTATTACACTTGCAGACCTATTTAGTCATTCTGTCATAGATATTCAAAAGAGACATCACTGAATCAAGGAAAAGCAGTGAGCACCTAAGTTAGAGAATGCATCTATAAACAGATGATCACCAAAATACTGTTTTGTAATGTTTTAAGACTTTTATTAAGTTATAATTACTGTATTGCATTCAAAACTGTTCTGCTACGGAGAAAATAAGAGTCAGCAGTGAATGTTAGACTCACATACTGTGACATCTGATATTGCACAGACTGCACAGCTGATAGTTACTCACTTCCTCACTTCATTCAGCAAATTACAGACATAATACATTGTTAGATATCTTGTAAAGTGGTTTTCCTACTACATGAATTGTTTTTCTTTGATAGTTCATTCTGTAGATCAAAATACCTGGATACCATTAGAGCTGAAACATTGTTTCAAGAAGTAAAGTCCACAAATGATATTGTCTACAGTAAGAGCTCTGGCTGAAAAGGCCATAATACACAAATGATCTCTCTGAAAATGTTGCTACTTTTACAAACATGCATGCATATAAATTAGTGGCATGTAGAAATGAGGGATCAAAAATACAAATAAAATTATACTTGACAGACACTCCTTCTCGTTAATTATAAGAAGGTACTTTAATAGTCTTTACAGAAAATGGTTCCCTTACGACAATTCATATAGCTTACCAAGTAAGGGCCAATCATTTAGTGACTCCCCGCATCCTCCTAGCTGTGCTGCAATAGGCACATCACAAAATGAATGTAAAGCTTCTAAGATAACGATCCTCTGTCACTTTCTTTCCTAGACTAGCCAGTTAGAGAATGACTAACCTCCCATTGTATAACAAATTAATATCTGGTAATTTCTGCATTTTGATACGAGAACAGATTATACAACAATGGTATTTCCATTTAGGACTACAGTCAGTTAATGTACTTATTAATTAATTCATTTAATTAGTTCTTTTTCACATTTATTATTGGTTAAGGTGACTGTCCAAAGCATTTTCAGTTGTGGCCTAGGTAGAAGAGAAACAATATGCAATATAAAATTGAGGTATGTATAATTCAACAGGTAATCCCTGTGTAATGTATACTGTACAGTTTATACAGCACGTGAAGGTCACACACATGTATAGAATATTCTGCATTATTTTACTATGTATTTACAGAGCAACATTTTGACTTTAGTTCTTAGGCAGCCAATGAGACACATGCATATTTTATCCAGTTAAAGTGGGTGTGAAGATTTTTTAAGATATCTACTTTTTTTGACTGCATTAAACGGCGTTGCTTCAAGAGCACGACTTCTTTCTGATGATGGCTATGATTTCAATGAAATTTTGATTTAGGAGGGGCTTAGTATTCAAGTAGTTAGAAGTGTAGTACCATTTTGTTAACACCAATATTTTCAATGAGATTTTAAATTGTAGATGGAGTGAACTATTTTGATATCTGATTGAAGTCCAAAGTTTATTTACACATGCAATGTGTAAACAGTCAACGGTTTGAGTTTTACATCTTTTACTGAATACTGCTTCTTGGTTCAGTGAACACAGTTCACTGTGGAGTGTGTGCCAATTAACTATTAAAGTGAACGTACCCTAGTAGAGTGTGTAATCTCAGTCACATAAAGCACAGACTTGTAAGACAATGGCACATCTAATTAATGTTCAGCTTTGCAGCTTTATTATAAGATGGCTCCAGCTTGCATTGCTGAGATGAATGTAGCTTAGGAAAACTTGATGATGCATATACCAGACTACTGAGTATATAAGTCTGACTTATGGTCATATGTGCATGGTCTTTTAGGAAAGGTTTTACTTTATAAAGAATGGTGTATGTATTTTTTATTCCTCCATCTGAGATATGATCCAAAAACAAATGAAACAGAGTCTAAACTGGCCGTAATTTTTTATTATAAAATGTAAGTGCTTTCAGGTTAAAAAAGCCTTCATCAGACAAACTTCACATAACCATGGCAGTCTTTAAATACTAAAATAATTTTAAAAACAACCAGTCACTTTCTATACTTGACCCGCCTTTTCCTTAGGGCTGGTTTTAAAGATACAGAACTGTTTAACCCAGGTGGATTACCAGCAGCCACCTGTATGATCCATCCTAATTCTGCATACTCTGTATCATTAACAACCCCCCCCCTCTTTTTCATCTGTGCAACATGCAGAACCATAAAAACAGAAGTGTGATCTCGAAAGCTAGAAACATGCTGGTGTAATGCATTATGTTTATCCTTCTGTATAATGAATGACAAGTGGTACGGTATTCTTGTTTTTAACTTACAATTAGTTTTTACAACATAAAAACTCAGACATGACTTACAGTATGCCAAGTAAACCACATTCTCTGTGTGGCAATCTGCATAAAACTCAAATGTATATTTTTTTGTTCATAACAGGATGTACAAAGTAATTTAAACCATTCACATTTGAACATGCTTTACAATGTCTGGAGGGAAAGGTCCCTGTTCTCATATGCGCAGAGGAAACATTGCTTGCCTTCTTATTTTGTAACCCAGGTTCCATGCATAGCATATCTTTTATGTTACTGTTTCACTTGAACGTAAATCTAGGTTTCTCATCTAAAATATCTTTCAGGTGACTATCACTTCTTAGTATCTTCCAGTTTTGCTTAATAATATAACATATCCCATACACATTATTACTATAACATAGCATTACCTTGGGTTTTTTGTCATATTTATCAGATTACTTCAATTTATCTCCCTGCAGTTCTTTATTATCAGAAAACCATGGTCTTGCCCTGGCTTCCCTACTGGATAGTATGATGTTCTTAGTTTTTTTCTACGTTTTCCTTTGAGTACCCCTTTTCCTTAAGATGTTCATTTAACACATCACTTTCTTTGTGAAACTCATTATCTGTGCACAGCCGAGAAACTCTGTATCCTTGGCCTTGCATAATATTATGAAAAGTATGCCTAGGATGCATACTACGTGCATCAAATAATGATTTCTACAACATTGTTTCCTATGTAGGGTGGTATCCAGTTTGTCAGTTACATTTTTATTTAATGTGACATCTAAGAAGGCAATGATCTCATTGCTGCGCTCTACTGAAAACCTGAGAAAATCTGTAGTTTTCTCCAGGTAATCAACGCAATTCAACAGTTCATCACTGCCTTGTGCCCGCAACAAAAAAATATCATCAACAAATCTGGCATAAAAAAATATTGAAGTCTTCCATAAATGTTCACATTTAAAAATATATTTATCTTCCCAGAAGGCTAACACTAAGTTAGCATAAGAGTTGGCACAGGGTGTGCCCATGGCAACACCCTGTACCTGCCTATAGTCTGTTCCATTGCTAAGAAAGATGTTATTTTCTAACACCAATGCTAATGCTTCCAGAATTAAAGTGTTGGTGTTCTCATCATATATATTAACTGGGTTTATATCATAAATTCAAAAGACTAAAACATCGAATGACATAACATCGAAGTGCAAATGTCGAAAGCTGATAACCGCAAAAGCTTAAAACTTCGAAAACGGAACCTCCGAATACCAACGGTTGGCCATCTGCTCACCCATGCAACCTGAAACGTAACTCTAGCAAACACAACCACACCTCTGTAATCATCACAACACCACCCATTCACCAAATAGCACTAAGCTGCAAACATTTATGTGAACTAGTCTAATGTGCACACCTGAAAGTAAATCATAAAAGCAAAAGCAGCACGCAACAATTCTTCCAGTACAAAACATGAAAGACACAAACACTACAAACTATTTCTTATGTGAGGGGCTTTGCCTCCCACACCCCCCACACCTCCCACCTACTTAAATATACCAACTCTGAGATTGCACCACAGTGGAAGTAATAGCAAAGCCACAGAAATGGCCCACCAAATTATTTCCCTGGGTAAGAGTTCAATGTTCCGCGGCTTTGATAATCTCAGTCTTTAATATTTCAGGTTTGATGTCATTCGATGTTTTAGTCTTTCCAGTTTATGATATAAACCCTATTAACTGTATGCAGTACCTCTTCCACTGCCTTTATCCCAAATTAATTTGTGATGACCGTGAACAGACTATTGATGTCCATGGTTACCATCAATACATTCTTCAAATCTAAAGTTTGGCATGCATCATACAATTTTGATAGAAATTGTGCAGTGTCTTTCAAAATCCTAGGAAAATAAGCAAGCAGATTTTTCAACTTTGCTTCTAACCACATACATAAATGCTCATTAACCCATCCCCTCCCTGAGACTATGGGTCTCATCAGTGGGGGTAGGGTATTTTTATGCGTTTTTGGTAATGCTTTAAAAACAGGAATTACTGGATGTTCAATACTTAGAAATACATACAAATCATCATCTAACACTCCCATTTATTCTTAAAGCCCTTGACGTCTTGCTTACATATATATTACTTGACCATCAAAGGTGAAATACTTCTGTAAGTATTAATATCACTAGTCAGGGCATCCAAAGATTGTATGTATGCTGTGGCATCCATAACTGCAACAGCCCCACTCTTATCAGCTGGTTTGATAACCAATCTATCATCATTCATTAAATCTAGCAATGCTTCCCTTTCCAAATAAGTTAAATTTTTAAACCTGCATGTTGCATTGTCAAGATAAAGTCTTATTTCATCCTCACAAGTTTTTTAAAAAAGCATGAACTGCGAGGTGCATTACTGGTGCAAAGGTACTTGGATGTTTCATAACATTACTATAATGGCTACTTCCCCTAAACATGTTATTCAGAATAAACTTTTGTAGGTAACAGGCTGTACGCACCTTATTTGAGAATATATTAAAGAGTAACAGTGCTAATAGTGAACCTTGTGACGCACATACTTTTCTTTGATGAGGAGATGGCAGCTTATCCTCACAGTGTGTGCATTGGGTTCAGTGGCTGACCTAACTTTGAATTCATTAAATACCTCCAGAACTTTTTCTAGGATCATCCTACAAATATCTCTTGGCATCTTATATTCCTGTTCATATTTATAATAATTCTAAAATCCTGATTCATACAAGCTGTTGAAATATTTCATCATAAGATTTACACAATGGGTAGCACAACTTGATACCTGTCATCTCTAGGGCGAGTAATGAGATACTGAATGCTGTTCATACACTATATTGCCATAATTTTTATATTTCTGTATATATCTCAAAACCAAGTAAAAGAACTGCTTAGTCTCATATGGAAGGTCATAGCTAGTTGAAAAAATGGCTGCTGGCAGTATGTGTATAACTTGAGAGGTTGAAGAGATATTGTTAAATTGTGTACAAGACATTACAAAAATGTATATTTACTATGCTTATTGCAACTAATAAAATCTAGTTTAAAACACAGAATCTAATGATTCTGACAAATGTAAAGATTAGTTTACCCTGAACAGTTTGCCATTTGCACTTCTTTTATAACACTTATGGTTCTAGAGATATGAACATTTTCTTGATCTGAGAGGCTATAACTTGATTTTGTTAAACGCTCTGAATGTAGCAATTGGAAGTTAGAATACAAAGTTCAAGAGCTCCATTGAAGGGAATATGTTCAAAATGATAGTGTTGTTTGTAAGATCCAGTTCCTTAACTCTAACTTAAAGTATAGTTTATGAAACTGTTCCATATGCTTTGAATTGATCTAAATCTCTCTCTCAAATATAGTTTATGAAAGTCAATAAGCTGTTTTGGTGGTATGGCCTGGCCTAATGTCTGTTAGGTAGTTGACCAGCTATACATGAACATATTTTTCAAGTATTTTGAATTGATGAGACACTATGCTATGGGCATATATTTTGGTAGTTCAAGAGTTGTTTAAAAATGTCACATAATAAAAGTTTTACTTTTGAAAACACCAAATTGTCTCACTTCATTAGCAGGCAATGATTTATATAATAATATGAAATTAAATGGAATGCTGAATGTGTGGCTAAGAAGTTGAGGTAGTTTTATTTTTGTTGTCCTAATATCATGTGTTCCATTTCCTGAAATGTGTTTTCTACTCACCTTCTCTACTAGTGCCTCCATACCAGCCTTACTAATATATTCTTAGCATCTGTTTCTATGGTTTCACAGGGGGTGCAGAGCCCCCATGCCTAGCTTAATAATGGGTGCTTACCCTAACCATAATGGTGCCCCCAACCCTAACCCTACAGCTTAACTTAATAAAAACCTTCCTATAACACTGCCGCTATTCAGATAAATTTAAAGCTAGCATTATTGAGGGTTTTCATGTGAAGATCAGGAGAAGAAGTGTGTTTTCTTTCTCGATCTTTTGTTTTGTCAATGTTTCAGGCATTTGTCTTCTCTATGTTCAAAGTTCTTAATGCAGTTTTTTAATCATGCCATTGTGAACATTTGATTTTATATATATATATATATATATATATATATATATATATATATATATATATATATATATATACACACATATATGTATACATATATATATATATATATATAAATAAATAATATATATATATATATATATATATATATATATATATATATATATATATATATATATATACTGTATATGAATATAAAGAGAGAGAGAAAGAGATTTAGTTAATATTGGGTCAACAATATAAATTAACATAACAGCCCAAAAGCTTAGGTATTGGAACTTACTTAAGTGGATGAAGATATCCTCAGAGAAGTAAAGGAAAGGTATATTAGAGTCGAGCAGAGAGGACGAGTCTATGCTATGGAGTAGTTGGAAAATCTTCTTGGATGCACACACATAAAAGGATAGAATGTGTAATCATGACCCTCTGTCAGCCTAGCAGTAAATGTAAAATGCTGTTATATTTAACCAAAGGGGTAAGACCAGTAAAAAAGAGGGGGTTTGTGTTATTTTATTTATCTTTCTGTTTATGCAGTTATACAGTTTTGTTTTAGTTTTTTTTTTCAAATTAGATTGTGATGCGTATCTCCAAAAATCATTGTCATTTACTAAAATTAAATTAAATTAAAATGTCATTTACTAACCACATGGTTATGCTATGGCATTGTTGTTAATGTTATTTGTAAAACAAACTTTAAAAACAAAAGCAATATAAATTAACACAGAGGTATAATATATTAAAAGCAAACCATTGGGTATTCAATTTTAGAAAAGAAAATACATCACAAAAACGAGAGTTGTAGTGGAGCAATACCCCTGCACCCCCTCCCCCCCCATGTAAGGTCTTCTCACACCCCTGCAACTATAAATATAATTATTCAGACTGAACAGCAGTGGTGAAAAGTGCAAATTCTCTTGCCCTACTATCACCTAATCTCAACAAAACAGTGATGGTACCATTTAGTAGCAATGAAACCCCATGCCTTACAAGCACTCCTTACCCTAAAAAACACTGATAGCAGCACCGTCATAAAGATTTGGTTCAAGACCAGTAAGAACATTCCATCATAGCAAAGTTTGAATTGCGACTATGTGGTTAGGCCCCTGGAATTAGAAGAAGGCACTAAAAGCTGTGCTGTGACCATATTCTTTAAAATGACATTTCACCTCCAAACTCAATAAAAAAGATAATGATCAGGACCTCCTCCACATTCAACTTAATATTAGCAAAATTCATTATTAAACCACTCTATGTCCCCCTCAGCCCAAACCTCCTGCCTAACCACTATGAAATTCCTATGCATTAAGCCAAACACTATTCTCCTATGTGACTTCAGCTACATTTCCATTAACTGGGGGACTTATACATCCTAATATGTACGTCTACAAATTTCTGGACTTCATCAAGTGCAATCTCTCTGGACCAGATACTCCACACCCCAACAGCAGCTAATAAATCCTGGATTTGATCCTTACTTGCATGGGCCAGATTTTCTCCACCAATTGTAACTTCATCTTTGGTGAAACTGGACCACAAACAAGTTACATTCACATTAAAACAGTAGTTAGGGTCTTCTATCAGTACCAATGTATTCAGACATTATGCTAAGACTAATCTACAAAAACTGAGTAATGACCTGGATAAATTCAAAAGTCCCTTCAGTGTTGATGTCCCCATTGCTTATGAGGAATCCTTTACATTATATTCTTTGTAGATGTAAATATTTGCATTGGCACATCTGGCCCTCTCAGAAGTAAAGACAACAACAAATTTAAAAATATGTACAGTGGCTAATAAGAACTTATGGACAAACTGCATTTGGACCTGTGAAGTCATATGATCGACAGACGAAGAAGCGAAGGCTGACGTCTTGATATTTTTTGGTGTGCATATATATTTAGTCACTTGGAGCCTCACATCCACGAAGATTAAGGGAATTACAGTTTTGTAATGATGGACACTGATTCAACATTTTATTTCATTCTAAATGTATGCAGGACTGTTTTGTTTAACATCATATTTTTGTAAGCAGTAATGGTCTACTACAGCAGTACAGACTCACTGATTTTTGCTAAATGATTATATGGTAATTTATGGTCCTGTTGGGTAATATATGGGAGCTTTTTCACATGAGAACACATTTCAAAATAGTTGATGTTATAGAAAATGAATCCAAGGTGGAAAGCCAAACCAAGACAGACTACTGCTTTGTAAAATGCTTAGAAAGTCTGATTCTTTAATGTAAAAACATAAGAAACAATAAAACCACAAGCGCTTTTGCTCAGTCTGTGCCGAGCTTTATCAAGTGAACATCCAAAGTGCTGCAAAGCTTTATATACACTGAAGTTAATTGTTAATTAATCAATTAAAAATTAGAACTTGATAATGCTAAAGTCAATGAATTGTTAAAAAATGCTTCATTGTTAAAAGTTAAACCTAATGCATTATAATAAATATGTACAATAAATATTAAAGCTATGACATAAAATAATAAAAAAATATAATGATAAAAAACTGTAAACAGTGCATTTAGCAGTAAATTAAAATAAATTGTTTATCATATTTCACTTAAGGATTTTTGTAACAGCAGTGAAGGAGCTTCTCATAGTCGAGCCTTTCTTAGCTTAAGGACACTGTTTATGTTAATATTGTCATTTAGTCCAGGGTGTCTGCCTGCATCTAGTTTAAGTTGCCATATAAGTTCCTTGTATTCAAGGGTCGTCTCCCAGTCACCTCCCCTAGCGTCCGGGGTGACTTGCTCCAACACTATGAATTTAAGATCTATCTCAGGGCAAGTGAGTGAATGCTTATAGAATGCGTTAGACTCCTTTTGTTTACTTAAATCATAAAAATGCTCGTAGAGTCTTTTCCTTAATGGTCTCTCAGTTTTGCCAACATAAAAGCTTGAGCAGATGGTGCCAAACCCTAGGTACTTAGTTGATGTTATAGGCATACAGATTTGTTCTAATTACCCAGTGAACATCATTTTTTGGAATTAGTGCATATCAAACCAAATAAGAGGGGTGTGTTCAAATACATTCCTTTATACAGATGTCTATGTAGTTGTGGGTATTTGTGAATTTTCAGGCCTGCTGGTTCGGTTCTATATTAAATTCTCAAAAGATGACAATGTCGAATCTGTCATTGTCGACACGAGAATAACGAAACTGCAGAACATCGAAGAGGTAAATGGAAATCTCCGTAAGGGGAGATTTCCATTTACTTGAATGTAGTGCGGTCTTGGAGTTGGTATATTTAAGTAGCGGGGTGTGGGGGGGTGCAGGGGTGCTTGCCCCCCTGCCTACACCATTTAGTTTTTTTCGTTTTTGTTTGTATTTTTTTTTTCGAAACATTCAATGTTTTAACAGTTCGATAACTAAGGGTCAACCTTTAGTGATTCAAACTGTTAAATATTCAGTGTTCCAATATAGATCCTGCTGGTTCATGATATTCAAACTGATATTAATAAGTGACATGAGATATTTATATCTGACTTATTTATGGTCATTCATGTATTATATTGAACTTATACACACTGAAGATATTATACACACTTATGCACACTGAAGATGATGTCACTTTTTTTCTCTCTCCTCTGCTATTTACACTGACATAGCTCACATCTTATCGCACTGCCCTGCAATCCTCCCCTTACCCTCCACTAGGAACCTGCATCCCTCCCAAGTTCTATCCAGTTCACACTCAGTACACTCTACCACACTACTTATTTTTCAAAACAAAATTACTCCCCTCACCAAAACAAATCCCAAAGTTAAAATCCAAATTTTTGTATCCTCTCCCCCAAACTTTTTTCTCTCTATCGTGACATCACTACTCCTTTCAGGTGATATACACCCCAACCCTGGTCCTAATAACCAACTCTCATCTTTCAACTCCTCCACTCCATCTACTATCACTACTACTTCCTCCCCGTATACCTCTGTCACTCCATCTGTTACTACGACCTCCCCATCTATTTTCACTTCCCCACACAGAACCAAAAGACTAAATTTTCTCTCCCTTAATATTCAGAGCATCTCCAACAAAGTGTCTGAACTCCACACACTCATACAACACTATAACCCCCACATCTTAACTCTCTCTGAAACTTGGCTAAAACCCTACATCCACAACTCAGAGATCTGCCCCCCCCCCACCACCCCAGTTTCAACATCTACAGACTGGATAGATCTACCAAAAAGGAGGTGGTGTCGCTATTCTCTATTCTGACTCTCAATATTTTACCACTCACCATTACCCCTCCCTCCTTGCACCCTGCAGAGCTACTCATAGTAACCTGCCATCTCAACACCTACCAAAACTAGCCATAGCCTCAATCTATATCCCACCAGGGAATAACATTACCATCCTTGAAGACATCTTATCTTTGTGTTTTCATCACATCAACTTTAAAACTATCATTCTTGGGGATGTAAATATAGACTGGAACTCAGTTAATTCTACTACACCTTCTCATAGTCTCCATCTACATGGTTTTACTCAACTTGTCTCCTCTCCCACCCACCTTGGCAAAAACCACTCCAATTCTAACTTTGACTGGATTCTCGTAAATTCTCCAAATTGGTACCACCAACCAGGTTCACTACCTGATTCCATCAGTGACCACCTGCCTATCCATATTATTAGATACTCACCCAACCTCACTACTACTCACCTCATAAAATACATCCATAACCTAAGAAAATTCAATACTATATCCTTCAATGAAATCCTCTCCAAAATGAACTGGTCCTACCTATACTCTCTACCTTTAAACTATGCAGTCAGCTACTTCAACCAGACATTCGTAAACATAGTCAACTCTCTTGCCCCCATTAGGAAAATAAAAGTCAAAGCTAAACATGCCCCCTGGCTATCCAAAGAAACCTTCCACCTTATGCATAAAAGAGATGCCACTTGGAAACAATATCAGAAAAGCAAATCCCCTGCCCTCCTACAATCATACAGAGAACTTAGAAACCTTACAAAAAAGAGTCAACCAGGACAAAAGAAACTTTCACTTCTCTGACCAATCTTTGCACACTTCTAACCCCCATAAGTTCTGGACAACCATAAAAACTTTTCTCAAACCTGGCTCACCCACAACTTCTAAACTTTTCCCAATCAATCACCCTCAGATACAGCCATCCATTTTAATCACTACTTCATTGATACCATTTCTAAACTAGTACCTAACACCACCAACAACCCAACCCCACCTCTAATCCCACTTCCAGTTTTACCACTTCCACTACCAAGCCCACACCTTTTTCATATCCCCAATCTGACTCCACTAACCTCTCAGACCCCTTCATGCTCAAACTAGTCTGTTAGTTATATTAAAATTCTCCTCAGTAAACTCAAACCTTGTTCTCCCGCAGCTGATAATCGACCTCTCTAATTCCTAAAACTTGCTGCTAACTCTATTGCCCTTTCTTTCGCCATTCTAATCAACCATTCAGTCTAATAATCCACTGTCCCCTCTATTTGGAAGCAATACTACACTATCCCACTACATAAAGGAGGTAACTCCACACAACCATCTAACTTCCGTCCCATTGCTATTCTTTCTCCCCTCTCCACAATTCTTAAAAAGTGTATCCATTCTCAACTACTTTCTCACTTTACTCAAAACAATATTTTAACCACCACCCAGCATGGGTTCAGACCCAAACACACTATTAACACTGCCCTCTTATCCTTCTCACATGCAATAGCTGAGGCCAGAGATAATAAAAAACTCATGTCCTGCCTTTTCTTAGATCTCTCAAAGGCTTTTGATACTGTCTCTCACAAGCTTCTACTTCATAAACTTTGTCAGCTGAACATTTCCATCCCCACTCTTAAATGATTCTCAAGTTACCTATCCAATCACCTACAAGTAGTTAAATGGCAAAATTCCTTCTCTCCCTTTCTGGCAGTTCAGACTGGTGTTCCTGAAGGCTCAATTCTCGGTCCCCTCCTTTTCAATCTCTTCACCAATGACCTACACACTGCCTGTAACCTCTCTTCTATCATTGAGTACGCAGGTGATTCTACTCTGATCTCCATTTCTGACTCTATCAACAACCTCCACCATTCCACCCAAACTTCATTTCATTCTGTTGAGAAGTGGCTCACCAACAATCAACTCATCCTGAACCCCTCTAAAACTAAGCCCTTATTATTCCTGCCTAAAACTCTAGCCCAACACAAATACATCTTTCTCTTATCCTCTCTAAATGGCACCATCATAAGACCAGACTCACACACTAAACTCCTGGGTGTCATCATAGATGACCAGCTCCACCTAGACATCCACATACTTCATTCTATAAAGAAAACACACCAAAACTGGGCCTGCTATACAGAAATAGCAAATTCCTGACCCCCAAGTCAAAACTGCTGCTAGCCCAATCCTATCTAATTCCTGCCCTCCTCTATGCCCCCCCCTCTATTTTCTAATCTACAAAATAACCTGCTGGCAAAGCTTGACCACACCTACAACAAAATTGCTAGATTTGCCACCAGCAGCTCCTATAAATCCCATCACTGCACACAACTCACAAAACTACATTGGCTTGAACTCCCACACCTTCTGGCCAAAAGTCAGCTAATCCAAGCTTTTACGATTCTTAATTCAAACTCTGACTGTCCATCTCCGTCCGACCTGATCTCCTGGTGCACCCCTCCCCATTCCCTGCACAGCTCCGATAAACACTTATTACAAGTCTATAGACCCAACAAGAACATAGGTAAAATACTCTATAAACACCCCATTTCCCTTATCTGGAACAATCTTCCACTGCAAAGCAGAAGCCATACCTCCCTTTCTAACTTCAAACATGACCTGATACTGTATCAACCATAATAACCCTACATGTACCTGCAACTACCCTACTTAACCCCTCACTCTCCCTATACCCACTTTACCACTAAGTCTGATCTATAAGACCTTTTCTATTTCTATAACTTACTATATCTATATGCTCTCCCTTTTGCACCCTCCCTCTAGATTACTACATCCCTCCTCTACTACTTTCTTCTTCTGTACCATCTCTTCCTCTGATCTGAGGCCCCTTGTACATATACATTTTTTTTACTCCTGCACTAGTTTCATCCTCAGTTCTGAGGTCCCCTGCACATACACAATTTCTCCTTCTAGCCACTAATCTAATAATACCATATTATTTTCAAAAGATTACCTATAACCTTAATTCCCTTACTGCATACCTCTTGGATTTATTATTGTTGTTTTTACAGCCTTATTATTGTACTTTTGTATATAGCTATGTTTAATTCCATGGTACAAGCAAGCAAAGTCTGAGGGTAATGCTACTCAATGCTAGAAGTCTAAACCTCAAAATGCACTCACTCGAGGCACTCCTTAAAATGGAGAACATCAACATCTGTGCAGTGACAGAGACCTGGTTCAAAGCTCCAGAGAGAATCCCTGCATTACCAGGCTATAATTCATACCACACCTTCCGGCCACCTAACCCAGAATGAAGCACTAAAAGTGGAGGCGTGTCCATATTCATTAAGGATATCCACACCTCCAGGCTAGTTACACAGCATAATGCATCCAAAATTATCCAAGTGCAACTAACTCTGGGCAAGACCACATTCCAAATTGTAGCTTGCTACAGTCCCCCCCACCATGTTCCAGGATTCCCACTCCTCATTTCTTGATACACTGGAAAGTATTAGGGTACAGCCCAACACCCTAATAATGGGTGATTTCAACTACCCCACCATTAATTGGGAAAACTACTCATGTACCAACTCTTTTGCTCAACATTTTCTGGAATTCATAAATTCAAATGCCTTGGATCAACTTATTCACACCCCCACCAGGGGCAGCAATATCCTAGATCTGGTCATTACCAACATGGGCAAGTGGTGTTCCACACTAGAGGTCAATACCTCGTTAGTCAGATCCAACCACAAGCTAATCAACCTAGACATCAACTTCCTGCCCCCACCCCCAATTAGGGAAACCACCGTAAAAAACCTTCTCCAAAGCCAACTTCACACTTCTTAAGACAAAAGTGATAAACTTCATGACACCCATGCAGATGGACAATAGAGGTACGACTGCTGAATCCTAACCAAATGCACTTTATAAGCACTTACACGAGTACATGGATCATGCTATCCCTAATAGAACCAAGATGCTATCCTCCAAAAAACGGAAGCCAATCTGGTGGTCCTCTGCCATAAACAAACTCTACAACAGAAGAAAGAAACTGTTGCAAAAAAGAGTAAAATCCCATGGCTGGAGGAACTCCCTGGTCAAGCTCAGTAAGAAGCTGAGATCACTCATAAAATCCTCCAAAGCTAGTTATGAAAACAAAATTGCCACTGACTCTAAAGACAACCACAAAGCATTCTATAGCGATGTCAAAAGTCTCGATGGCAACACTCAGATCTGCTCTGAGTTACAGCACAATGGCATTAAATATACAGAACCAACTGATATTGCCAACATCCTGGCAGATAGGTTCAGTGCTAACTTTACGTCCCTCTCACCCCTTAGAGGGCCCATCTGTATACCGGAAGAATGCAAAGCTCCTGTAACCACAGCTGCACAGGTAAAAAAACACACTCTCCAAAGCCAAGAACACAGCATCCATGGGACCTGACAATATCCCAGGCTGCGTTCTGCATGAACTACAGAATGAACTGGCACCCTACCTAAGTACCATGTTCAAGCATAGCCTCACCTTAGGCTTTATGCCCACTGAATGGCACACCACAACAGTTATCCCACTCCACAAAGGGGGAGCCACGACAGACCCCAGGAACTACCGCCCCATTAGCCTGACGAGCCTGGTCTGCAAGGCCATGGAACGTGTCATCATGGAATTCATAAAAAAAGACATTAATAATCTCCAAACTCTGGACCCTACCCAGTTCGGATTTGTAAAAGGCAGATCATGTCTCCTAAACCTGACTGACTTCTTTGAAGAAGTCACCAAAGCCATAGATGAGGGTAAAGTGGTTCCCGCAGCTTATCTAGATTTCACCAAGGCTTTCAATACCATCACCCACTCTGGAATTATAGATAAGCTCACTAAACTTGGTATAAATCCCTATGTCACAAGATGGGTTGCCAACTGGCTCATGGACAGAACCCATACTGTGAAAGTAGCAGACTCCAAATCCGACTTCAGACCAGTGACAAGTGGAGTACCACAGGGTTCAGTCCTGGGTCCTCTCCTGTTTGGTATCTACTTCTCTGACACAGAAGGTCTTTAGCTAACAAAGTTTGCAGATGACTGCAAACTAGGAGCCATAATCGAAACTCCTAATGATGTGGACATATTACAAAAGGGCCTCACTGAGATAGATACCTGGTGTCAAAGCCATGGCCTTAAACTCAATGCCAAAAATTGTATTGTCATCCCCTTTGTGAAAAACTTTGTACCCATGAACTACCACATAGGTGGTAGTCTACTTAATGCCGAAAATGTGACAAGAGACCTTGGGATACAGGTGGATAGTAGTCTCTCCTTTGATAATCACATCGCCACAGTGGTCAGGAAATCCTTCTACATGGCTCACCTCATCACAAAAGGTTTCTCATCCAGAAAAAAAAGGTCATTGTTCCCCTCTACTCATCACTCATTAGACCCATTATGGAGTACAACGCCCCTTTTGGTATGTACCTCACAAGACATCTACAACAACTGGAAAGGCCACAGAAATACCTCACAAAGAGGATTACTGGCCTCAAATAGATACCCTACGCAGACCGTCTCAAAAAACAGCAGCTTTACTCCGTCGCATATCGCCTACTCAGAGGCGATCTCTGCCTAACATACAAAGCTATGTCACACCCAGAGCTGTTAGACATGCTCCACTTAAAGAAATCCCAATCCTCCAAGCTACACGCTCTAGTGACCCAAACCTTGTCACCACAATAAAGAGAACATTCTGGAGGGATATATTCCTGTCCCAGAGACTTCCCATACTTTGGAACAGACTACCTATCTATGTCAAACAGAGCTCCTCATTAGCACTCTTGAAGAAAAATCTTGATGATTGGATGGGAAATAGGAAATTCACCCCAGGGATCACTTCTGTGGCTCTGCTCGACAGGGGCACAGGAAAATAATTTTCTTGGGTGGCAAAAGCCAGGGTACATTTTTGGCTAGGCTTATATAGGCCCTAGGGCCAATAGCCTAGTACCTAACTATTAACTAATGAGTACATTATTTTTTTTTTCTTATCCATTGTATTCATGACATTGTTTTGCTCTGTATTATTGTAAACCTGTCTCTACTTGTATGTCTGTTTGGGGCTTTTCCCCTTGGGTCTCCACTGAAAAAGGGTAAATTCTTACCCAACTGGACCAACCCGGTTAACAAATGCAAAATAAATAAATAATAAAATAAATTTTTATGGTAGAATCCTGATATAAACAGGTTCTATAATAAAGATAATCAAACCTCACTGCACACAAAAATAAATTTAACTGTCAAGATGCCAGTAACATTTATGTGAAACTTAACAAGGGACCCTGGACTCTGATCAAATCAACCAAACCAGATATGAGGTAAAAATAGCCATCCAAGTGAAGGATTAACAAAATCCTTCTTTAACTATGTTAGAAGTCTCAGAAACAATGTCCAATGCTGCAAAAAGCTAATAGAAAAGCATAACACATACACAGACCTAGGTGACATAGTCAACATATATGCAGATAACTAGTTTAAACTTCACTACACTGTCTCTTCTCCTATTTTCCCAGATAACATACTTGCAGCTACACCCCCATCAATCTCCCATGGAAAAGTCCAAAAGGTGGTGGTCTCAAGTCCCCAAAGTGGTACCCAAGGCCAAGAATACTTCTATGGGGTTAGACAACAATCCTGATTGCCTACTGGTTAGCCTGGAAAATGACTTGTCAGAACCCTACAGAGGTTATTCAATAACAGCCTCTAAACAGGCTTCATGTCAAATGAATAGTCATTCCCTAGCACAAAGGTGTGGCATCAGTGGAGCCTGGTAAATATCATCCTGTAAGACTGACCAACTTCATCTATAAAACTATGGATTTCATAAATAGGTACATAAGTAACCTACAAAATCTCTACCCAAGTGAGTTCAGATTTGTTAAGGGCAGATCCTACTTACTTAACCAGGCTGACATCTATGAGGAGGTTACTTAAGTAATGGATGAGGGCAAATCTGCACACACCATATCCCTAGACTTTTAAAGGCATTCAGCACCATCACATACTCAGAATTCATAGATAAACTTTCAGAGTTAAATACAAATCCCCATGTAACTCAGTGGATATCAAATTATCTTATGGATAGATTTCAGAAAACTAGGCCGGGTGGGTCTTCCTCCTCCAAAAGACCAGTCTCTATTGGTTTAGCCCAGTGTTCAGTCCTTAACCCACTCCTCTTTGGAATTTACTTCTTGGAGGTTAATGTTAATGTTAAGGGTTTATGGCTGACCAAGTCTGCAGACAACTGTAAATTTGGAGTCGTCATAAAATCTCCAGAGCACACCAAAATCCTCTAAGAGGGCCTTTGCCAAACAAATAGCTGTTGTCATAACAATGGAATGAAATGAAATAGATGGTGCAGTGGTGCAGAGGCTACATCGTCACCTCACAGCAAGAGGTTTTCTGGTTAGATTCTTGGCTGGGGTGCCTTCTGTCCAGAGTCTGCATATCTTTCCTGCATTCATGTGGGTTTCCTTCGGGTGCTACGGTTTCCTCCCACATTATAAAAACACACATCTGAAGCATTTCTCCCCGGGGCTCCACTGAAAATTTGCTTCATTCCAAGTTGAACTTTCCTGGTAAACAAATGTCAAATAAATAATGAAATGTATAATCATGTTCTTTGGTAAACATGATTTCCCCTGGAAATTTCAAGTTGATAACACACTGCCCACTCCCAAAAAAAAAAAAAATACTTAACCCAACATCTGAGATCTGGGAACCTATGTCAACGATGAATTGTCTTTTGATTCCAATGTATCCACTATTGTAAGAAAGTCCTTTTTCTTCACAAAGTTTATATCTCAAGGTATGATGTCCAGATCCAGGAATGTAATCATTCTCCTGTACTTGGCTGTCATCAGGCCAATCATTGAATATAATGACAACTGTCCAAATACTTATCTCAGCAGGAGCAACCACAATGCTTTCCCACCAAAAAGTTAAGTGTCTAATTCACAAAGAAATATGCAGACATTTCTTAAAGCCTTGCCTCTCTTTTTTGTGTTATACAGGCTTCTAGAAGGTGACCTTTACCTCATGTATATAGAGCCCCAACAGATTTTTCAGCACATCAAGAGAAGACCCACCACCATTGTGGCCAACATGAGATCATAGGTTCATAGGGTCATAGGAGTTTACTAGGCTAATGACCACAGGGGCCTTTTTAAGCTTAGCAACCCATCCCAAATCACTTACATGATCTCATACCCTTGATAAGTGTAATCATGGGCCTGGGAGATTAACTATTTACAGGTTACCTGTTTGCATCAGAGACATAGATGCCAAACTAGGGATACATTTCCAGTTTCCCATCCAATTGTTCAAGCTGCACTTTAATTGGATTAGGGAGGAACTCTGCTTTGCATGAATGGGGAGCCTGTTACATAGATGGGATAGTCTTTGGGATACACACCTATCTCCCCAGTTGGTCCTATTTATATTACAGATAAGGTTTAAGTCTTTAGAAAGGATAATTCTGGTACTGTTTGTTTTGTGGATATGCAGGAGGTCCATCAGAGTGGGGTCTGACAATGCCCTGTATGCCAGGCATAGATCTCCTCTCAAAAGCCTGTAGCAGACAGAATACAGGGATAGGGCCTTGAGATGGTCTGCATAGGACATATTACTTAAGTTCTGGATTCTTTAAGTGAAGAACCTCTGTGGGCATTCCAGTTGTTAGATATGTCTGGTTAGGTGCATACCAAAGGGGGCACTGTATTCAATGATAGGTCTGATGAATACCAAATACAGTGGAACAATGAATTCATTAGATGTCATACCTTTGTTTATAAATTGAGCAACATAGAATGATTCCCTCACCACTATAGACACATGATGATCAAAGGCTAGATTGCTATCTATGTGTGTCCCTAAGTCCCTGACTACTGGGTCAACTCTAAGGGGTGTGTTGTCAATATGATAGTTACCAGGGATAGATGATTTCTCAAAGGATATTATTATGCATTTTTTGGCATTTAGTTTTAGTCCATGACTCTGACACCAACTGTTTGTCTGTATCAGCCCTCTTGGAGAACATTTGTGTCAATGACAGCTCCTGATTTGCAATTATCTGCAAATTTAGTCAGCCAGAGACCACTGACATTAGCCTTGACTTCTAAGAAGTAAATGACAAAAAGGGGCGGTCCAAGGACTGTTCCCTGAGGGACTCCACTTGTGACTGGCCTCTTTGTAGAGGTAGACTCCCCAGTTCTAACTTCCTGGGTCCTGTCTGTGAGCCAGCTGGCTATCCACAGGGTGACATACAAGTTCGTACCTAACCTCTTGAATTTGTCAACAATGCCCAAGTGGGTATTATGTCAAATGCCTTGGCCAGGTCAAGGCAGGCAGTGTGAATGATTTTGCCCTCATCCATTGCTTCAGTGACCTTTTCAAAAAAGTCTATCAGGTTGAGTAGGCATGATCTGCCCTTGATGAAACCAAACTGGGCTGGATCCAGTGTCTGGAGGTTTACTATATCTCTATTGGTCATCTCCATGATAATTCTTTCCATGGCTTTACATATAAGACTAGTGAGACTTATGGGTCTGTAGTTTCCAGGGTCTGTTGATGGCCCACCTTTGTGCAGATGGATGACTGTTGCCTTTCTCCATTCATGAGGCATGAAGTCTGTTTGGAGGCTACAGTTAAATAGTAATCCCAGAGGCCCAGATAGGTCATGTTTCATGCTATTTATAAGGCATCCTGGGATACTGACTGGCCCCATTGATGCAGTGTTCTTGGTCTTAGAGTGAGCATTAAGGACCTGTTCCCTAGCCATAGTAGGGGCAGTTATATTTGATGATATTTCCTGAGGGAAGGTTGAGGGGGAGAGAGGAGTAAAGTTGGAGCTGAATTTGTCAGCCAGGAGGTTTGCTATATCTTCTGGCTCAGTATAGGTGGTGCCATTTTCAATAAGTTCTGTACACAATTGTGTATTGTCTTTGAGGTTGCAGACATAGCTAAAGAATGCTTTGTGGCTGTCCTTGGCCTAGGGGGCCAAACTTACTTCAAATTTGGCTTTGGTAGACTTTATTTGTCCTCTGAGTTGTTTGTTTAGTTTAATGAGAGTGCTTTTATCCTGCTGGGTACCACATCCTCCTAATTTTTGCTGGGATTTTTTCCTCATGTTATACATCCAATTGAGTTTGTGATTCCACTAGGGTAGCTTGTTTTTTGAGTTAGTTCTGTACTTCTTCCTGGTGGGAAGAGCTGCCTCTATGCAGCTATTGACATGCTTGTACAGGGTTTCTGTGAACAGTTCTGCATAGGCAGAAGTGTTCTCAGGGTTTATAAGGATTTGAAATTCTGCCAGGTTCTCACTTAATAGCAGGAGGTTAGCCTTAGCGTAGTTCCTGAATATCCTCGGTTTAGCTGGGGGTCCAGGTTTTATTTTTACTTCAAAGGAGATCATTTTGTGGTCTGACCTTACCAGAGAAGGCATTACAGTATGGGGTGTGCAGCACTCTACCATATTAGTAAGGACCAGATTCAGTATGGTTGCACCCCTGGTTGGTATACTGACTATTTGGTCCAGGGAGTTTGTGTTTACAAAATCCAGGAATCTCTATGCATGTACATTTGATGTTGTATAGGATACCCAGTTAATAGTGGGGTAATTAAAGTCAACCATGAATATGGTATTGGGTTGGATGGTTAGTGTTTCTAATAAGTTTAAATACATGGTATGGGTTTCCTGGGTCATACAGGAAGACCTATAACTTGCAAGGAAGTGGTATTGGATTTCACCTATGGTGATTTGAACATGGGCCAGCTCAAGTGCATTGTCCTGTTTGACTAACCTTGAAGTATATTAATTTTTTATTTAAATAGAGACACCTCCACCTTTAGTCCCCACCTGTGAAGTAGCTGGTCTAAATGTGTGGAAGGCGTTATAACCCTGCACTATTGATGTGCTGTCCACGGCTTTAAACCACGTCTCAGAGACCACACAGACATCAGCATTCTCTAGGGTAAATAGAGCTTCCAGGGAGCTTTTTGTTTAGGCTCCTAATATTGAGCAGTAATACCTTTAGATTTTCTTGGTTTTGATTTGCTATGTCAGAAGTACTCACAGTTTGGCATTGCCTAAAAAGGGAACTATGGGGGAAGACAATGTTTTACCCAATATCTGAAAGCCTAGAAGAGAGAGGGGCAGACCATCCCTGGCAAAGCAGCATGGTCTGTTGGCCATCTCCTTCCATGCTGACAAATAATGCACCTCCTTAGAATGACACCGGAAACTGAGTCAATTATTAAAGTCAATCATCTTTTGTTCTTATTGTGGCATCATCCTTGGAGAAGGTAAAATGCTGCTCAATGCAAGGCTCATACCAGTCTGAGACACATATTTCGAGAGCTCTATGATATCTCTCTTCATATAGTCTGGGGTGGTACATCTCAGGTCATTTACTCCCACATGGACCATGACTGAGTCATACTGGTAATTGTGATCCAGTGACCTGAGTGCATGCATAATGTGGTGTATCCTAGCCCCTGATAAACAACTGCCCGTAACGTTCTCCTTACTCAGCCTAGTGAGAGAGACATAAGTGTATCTCACAATGGAGTCCCCAATAACTAGAACATTGGATTGGGTGGTGACTTGCCTTTTTGGCTTAGAGGTAGAGGCTCCATTAGGTGTAACTCTATGTGTTGATTTTGGTGTTGTTTTGAAAGATTGCATTTGGGGCTGGTGAGGGTATTTCCTATGTGTACTTTGTCTAGGAGGACTTTGCGGTTTAGGAAGGTTACATCAGTAACCTGTTCAAAGTACTTGGTGCTATAGATTGAAAATAGGTGGCAATAAATAACAAATCTGGTGTCTGTGGGCAAAGTGCTACCCTTCCATAAATGGACAAGCAGCATGCAATGCGCAGGTGTTGATAAACAGTGTATCTACACAGCACTTGACAGTGCCCATGACTCCCCCTTCTGATACAGAAGTCAACTACACTGCCATTCTAGCACAGGGAAATTCCACAGAGCTACCTAGTTAAAAAGCACAAATACTGTTTTAAACAAATAGACATATACAAGTATATCTATATCTATATATCTATATATCTATCTATATATCTATATATATATATATATATATATATATATATATATATGTGTGTGTGTGTGTGTGTGTGTGTGTGTGTGTGTGTGTGTGTGTGTGTGTGTGTGTGTAAATATATATATATATATATATATATATATATATATATATATATATATATATATATATATATATATATATATATATATATGTGTGTGTGTATATGGGTATACTTTACAAGACCGAATTACCATATCACCAAATTTCATAATACTAGGACTAAAACACCAACATTTCAAAATCCTGACACATCATATTGCCCATTGACATTTAATTGTAATGCAAATAACTGATACATAAAACGCACACAAAACACGCAGACGTGTAAACCTTTCCATCACCGTGTATAAATGTGCAACACTTAAATAAAAAAATCCTGACTTCCTCTCACTCAACCACATTACAACACTAAAAACTTGCACCATAGCAACATTAAACAACCATAGTTCAACCCAGACTAAGGACTTGACCTCACCTACACCCTGCCCACCAACCAATACCTGAAAACCCAAACAAAATACCACTGAATATTCATGATGGCATCAATAGCACCAACATGAATATTCAGTACAAGTTCTTAAATTCAGTAACAACTATTCAATTCCAGCTTTTACATTTTTGCATGGCAGCTGCACCCCCTGCACCCCCTAACCCCCCTGCAAATTAAATATACCAACTCTGAGATTGCACTACAGTCTTCTGAATGTCGGTATTGTGAAGTTTCAGTGATGTGAAACGTTGGGATTTTTGGACTCTGTGTTATGAAAGTCAGTCGACTGACATTTTGAACATATCAAGTAGACCCATATATACATATCTATATATATATATATATATATATATATATATATATATATATATATATATATATCTTAGAACACCGGACTTTCAAAATTTTGAGTGTTCTAATGTCGAACCCCATTAATCGAAAATTTAGAACATCGAACATAGAGAACAGCAAATTTTTTCCTAGGAAAAATAATTCGCTGTTCCAACACACATACAGACAACACAAGCACACCAAACAAACAGCAATCCACACACATACACCTAAACTCTTACACTATACATACACCACTAACTATCCACTTACCTTAACCCAAACCCTAACCCTAAGGTCCGTCACTTTCACACAGTCACCTCACCCCTGCCCTAACCCTAACTCACCTACCCCACCCTAACCCTCACATCCACGCAATCGCACACTTACCTGACCCGCGCCCTAACCCTAACTCACCTACCCCGCCCTAACCCTCACGTCCACACAATCGCACACTTACCTGAACCCGACCCGTAACTTTACACCACAGCACTGAAAATACCAAAGCAACAGAAACGGACAACCAAATTCTTTCCCTAGGAAAAAATTTGGTTTTCTGTTTCTTCAATATTAGAACACTCGAAATTTTGAAAGTTCGATGTTCTAATATAGACCATATATATATATATATATATATATATATATATATATATATATATATATATATATATATATATATATATATAAAAATAGGTTCATAGGTTCATAGGTAGGTACTAGGCTTTCGGCCCAAGGGCCTGAGTAAGCCTAGCCAACAAGGTTCCCTGGCTTACGCAACCCAAGAAAGTTAATTTCCGGTGCCCCTGTCGAGCAGAGCCACAGAAGTGATCCCCAGGGTGTATTTCCTATTTCCCATCCACTCATCAAGATTTTTCTAGAAGAGTGCTAATGAGGAACTTTGCTTGACATTGATGGGTAGCTTGTTCCAAAGTATAGGAAGTCTCTGGGACAGGAATCTATCCCTCCAGCATGTCCTGTTTATTGTGGTAACAAGGTTTAGGTCTCTAGAGCATGTAGCTCAGAGGGGTTGGGATTTCTTTAGGTGTAGCATGTCCAACAGCTCTGGGTTTAACAAAGCTTTATATGTTAGGCAAAGATCTCCCCGGAGTAGGCGATATGCTGCAGAGTAAAGCTGGAGTTTTTTGAGACAGTCATTGTAGGATATCTGTTTGAGGCCAGTAATCCTCTTTCTGAGGTACTTCTGTGGCCTTTCCAGCTGCTGCAGATGTGTTGTGAGGTATATTCCAAAAGGGGCATTGTATTCTATAATGGGTCTAATGAGTGCTGAGTAGAGGGGAACAATTACCTCTTTTTTCCTGGATGAGAATCCTTTTATGATGAGGTGTGCCATATAGAAGGATTTCCTGACTACTGTGGCGATGTGATTATCAAAGGAGAGACTACTGTCCACCTGGGTCCCAAGGTCTCTTATCACACATACAGCATTAAGTAGACTGCCATTTATGTGGTAGTTCATGGGTGCAGAGTTTTTACCAAAGGGGATGACAATGCACTTTTTGGCATTGAGCTTGAGACTATGCCTCTGACACCAGGCATCTGTCTAAGTGAGGCCCTGCTGTAGGATGTCCACATCATTTGGGGACTTGACTATGGCTCCTAGTTTGCAGTCATCTGTGAATTTCATTAACCAGAGTCCTTCTGTGTTAGCCTGTACTTCAGAGAAGTACATACCAAACAGGAGAGGTCCCAGGAATGAACCCTGTGGTACTCCACTTGTCACTGGTTTTAAGTCAGATTTGGAGTCTGCAACTTTTACAGTGTGGGTTTTGTCAGTGAGCCAGTTGAAAACCCATCTTGTGATGTAGGGATTTATACCTAATTTAGTGAGTTTAGCTATTATTCCAGAATGGGGGATGGTGTCAAAAGCCTTGGCGAGGTCAAGATAGGCTGTGTGAACCATTTACCCTCATCTACGCCTTTGGTGACTGCCTCAAAGAAGTCGATTAGGTTCAGCAGGCATGATCTGCCTTTCACAAACCTGAACTTGGTGGGGTCCAGAGTGTGAAGGTTGCAATGTCTTTGTTTATGAGTTCCATGATGATACATTCCATGGCCTTGCAGACTAGGCTCGTCAGGCTAATAGGGATATAGTTCCCAGGATCAGTGGTGGCTTCCCCTTTGTGTAGTGGGATAAATGTTGCTATCCACCATTCAGTGGGTACAAAGCCTGACGTGAGACTATGATTGAACATGGTGCTTAGGTAGGGAGCCAGTTCGTTCTGAAGTTCATGTAAAATGCAGCCTGGGTTGTCGTCCATTCCTATGGATGCTGTGTTTTTGGTTTTAGAGAATCCAGCTTTTACCTGCATAGATGTGATTACAGGGACTCTGCATTCTTCCTGTATAGATATGGGCCCTTTAGGCAGTGAGAGCTGGGTAAAGTTAGCACTGAACCTATCTGCCAGGATGTTGGCAATATCAGTTGCTTCTGTAATTTTCATGCCATTGTGCTGTAGCTCAGAGCAGATCTGGCTGTTGCCATTGAGATTCTTGACATAGCTATAGAATGTTTTGTGGTTGCCCTTAGAATCAGTGGTGATTTTGTTTTCATAGCTAGCTTTGGAGGATCTTATAAGGGATCTCAGCTTCTT
The DNA here is from genome assembly GCF_019279795.1 of Protopterus annectens. Lineage (NCBI taxonomy): Eukaryota > Metazoa > Chordata > Ceratodontiformes > Protopteridae > Protopterus > Protopterus annectens. The sequence goes on from NC_056726.1 coordinate 861,451,802, forward strand.
ACTGAGGCTGACCAGGGAGCTCCTCCACTCATGGTATTTTACTCTCTTTTGCAACAGTTTTTTCCTTCAGTTGTAGAGTTTGTTTATGGCAGGGGACCACCAGATTGGCCTCCTATTTTTGGAGGATAGCATCTTGGTTCTGTTTGGGATAGCACGATCCATGCACTCATGTAAGTGCTTATAAAGTGCATTTGTGTAGAATTCAGCAGTTGTAACTGAATTGTCCATCTGCATGGGTGTCATGAAGTTCGCTACTTCTGTCATTAGAAGCATGAAGTTGGCTTTGGCTTTTACCTTGGTTTCTTAATGGTGGGTGAGGGCAGGATGTGGATATCTAGGGTGATTAGCTTATGGTCAGATGTGGAACACCAGTCACTCATGTTGGTAAGACTAGGTCAGGGATAGTGTTGCCCCTGGTGGGGGTGTGGATAAGTTGATCCAGGGCACTGGAATTTCTGAATTCCAGAAAGTGCTGAGCGAAGGAGTTGGTACATGAGTAGTATTCCCAGTTAATGGTGGGGTAGTTGAAATCACCATTTATTAGGGTGTTTGGTTGAACCCTAATATTTTCCAGTATATCAAGAAAAGGGGAATGGGAATCCTGGGGCATGGTGGAGGATCTGTAGCAAGCTACAATTTGGATTGCAGTTTTGCCCAAAGTTAGTTGCACTTGGATAAACTCGGATGCATTATGCTGCGCAACTAGCCTGGAGGTGTGGATATCCTTAATGAATATGGACACACCCCCACCTTTGTTGTTCTGGTCCAGGTTAGATGGCCGAAAAGTGTGGTATGAGTTATAGCCTGGTAATGGAGAGGTGCTCTCTAAAGCCTTCAACCAGTCTCAGTCACCGCCCAGATATTGATGTTCTCCATTTTAAAGAGTGCCTCGAGTGGGTGCATTTTGAGATTTAGACTTCTAGCATTGAGTAGCATTACCCTCATTTTCTGCTGGCCTGTTCCTGTTATGGTGGTGAATTTGTCATTTGAACCTTGCCTAAAAAAGGCACTATAGGGGGAGCAAGACCCTTAGCCAGTATCCAGAATCCCAGGGTAACAGGTGCATGCCATCTCTGGCAAAACATTGTGGTCTGTCGACCATGTCATCCCAGGCAGACAGATACTAGATCCCCTTAGAATGACACCAGAAGCTTAGATAATTGTTGAAGTCAATCATTTTGTCCTTGTACTGCGGTATCATTCTGAATGATGCAGGATGCTACTCAGGGCTAGGGTCATACCTGCCTAGGCTACAAGATCGGAGAGCTCTTCCACATCTCTTTTCATATAGTCCAGGGAGGTACATCTCAGGTGGTTCCCACCAACATGGACAATGACAAAGTCATATTTGTACTTGTGGAGTGACCTGAGTGCATGGGTTATGTGGGAATCCTGGCACCGGACAGGCAGCTGACAGTAACCTTCTCCTTGTTTAGCCTAGTGAGTGGGACATCAGTGTGCATGACTATAGAGTCAACTATGACTAGTGGGTTGGGTACATTATTTTGCTTTATGGGCTGTGGTTTATTGACACACTGAGTCTGTGGGCTATGTGTCATTTTGGTTGTGTTGCTGGGTGGAGGTTGTTTGCATTTCTGCTTTGGAGGTCATGTTGGTTGAGCAGATTATTATTGAGAGCTTCTGTGAATGTTTTTGTGTTTCTATGTGTGGATTTTGGTGGTGCAGGTTTAGTGGGACTATGTGATGATTGTGGTGTGGTGCAAGTGTTTACCTTCTCCTCTTGACTGTCAAGTTCAGTCTTGGTTGGAGAGAGCTTTATCTCCAGATGGCTAGATAAGTGCATCTCTCACAGGATGTGGTGTTGGGTGGTAGGAGATTCATCATATATATATATATATATATATATATATATATATATATATATATATATATATATAGGTCCCCATCAGTAGATCGAACCTTTAAAAGTTTGAACCTCATATGGCTGAGACCATATGATCAAACATTTAAAAGTTTGAACAGACTAAATGGAGATCTGCGTACAGTGCGGAACGGGAAGATTTCCGTTTTCCACAATGTAGTGCGATTTCAGAGTTGGTATGTTTAAGTAATGGGGGGTGGGGGGTGCAGGGGGGGATTGCCCCCCTGCTACGCAGGTTTAATTTTGTTTTTTTTTTCATTTTTTTTGTTTTTGCTTCAGTTTTTGAACTTTTAAATAGGTTCATAGGTTCATAGGTTTGTACTAGGCTATCTGCCCTAGGGCATTTATAAGCCTAGCCAGAGTGTATGTGGCTTACACCACCCCTTAGGATGAGAATACTATGCCCTTTTAGGGTTTAGTTTACTATGCCTCTGTCTAGTAGTGACACAGAGATGACCCCCGGGGTAAACCTACGATCTCCCATCCACTCGTCGAGATTTCTCTTGAATAGAGTCAGTGAGGGGCTCTGCCTAACATGGACTGGGATTCTGTTCCAGAGTGTAGGGAGCCTCTGGGTTATGAATCTGTCCCTCCAGCACGTTCTATTTATTTCTGTGTTGAGGTTTAAGTCACTTGTACTCGTGGCTCTGATGGATTTGGATTTTCTGAGGTGGAGCATGTCCATTAATTCAGGATTGGACATGGCCTTGTATGTCAGGCACAGATCACCTCTGAGTAGGCGGTATGCGACTGAATAGAGCTGGAGTTTTTTCAGTCGGGCAGCATATGCCATATGTTTAAGACCCTTTATCCACTTGGTGAGGAACTTTTGGGGTCTTTCCAACTGCTGCAGGTGTCGGGTGAGATACATCCCAAATGGGGCATTGTACTCAATCATTGGCCTGATAAGAGAAGAGTACAGGGGCACAATGACTTCTATTGATCTAGATGTGAAACCCTTCATGATAAGGTGGGCAATATAGAAGGTCTTCCTAACCACTTTGGCAACGTGAATGTCAAATGAGAGGTTACTGTCAACCTGGGTCCCTAGGTCCCTGATTACCTCTTCCGTACTTAATGGATTACCGCCTATGTGGTAATTTGTCGGCACCTTGTTTTTCCCAAAGGGTATGACTATACATTTTTTGGCGTTCAGCTTAAGGCCATGGCTCTGGCACCAATTATCCGTTTCTATGAGGCCTCTCTGAAGGATGTTTGTGTCCGCTGGAGTATCAATTATGGCTTCAGTTTGCAGTCATCTGTGAACTTTGTCAGCCACAATCCTCCTATGTTTGCCTGTACTTGGAAAATAAATGCCGAACAAGAGGGGTCCCAGGACTGAGCCCTGTGGGACACCACTTGTGACTGGCTTAGAGTCTGACATAGCTCCAGCAACTCTGACCCTGTGGGTTCTGTCTTTGAGCCAGTTTGCAACCCATCTTGTGACATATGGGTTTACATTTAAGCTGGTGAGTTTGTCTATGATGCACGAGTGGGGTATTGTGTCAAAGGCTTTTGCAAGGTCAAGGTAGGCTGTGTGAACTGCCTTACCCTCATCAATGGCCTTAGTGACTGTTTCAAAAAAGTCGACCAAGTTCAAAAGGCAGGATCTGCCCTTGACAAAGCCAAATTGGGTAGGATCCAATGTCTGTAGGTCCCCAATGTCCTTGTTTATGATTTCCATAATGATCCTCTCCATAGCTTTGCAGACCAGGCTCGTCAAGCTTATGGGGCGGTAATTTCCAGGGTCCGTAGAAGCACCGCCTTTGTGAAGTGGGACCACTGTAGCCGTGCGCCACTCTTTGGATGCATTATCCTGTGGTAAGGCTAAGATTAAACAGCAGCCTTATGTGTGGGTTTAGTTCCTCTTGGAGTTCATGTAGCACACAGCCCGGGACACCATCCGGTCCCATTGATGCTGTGTTTTTAGCTTTAGAGAGGCGGCTCTCACCTGGGCATCCGAGATGTTAGGGAGGCTACACTCTGCTGGGATAGTTATTTCTCCTTTGGGGAGGAGAAATTTGCACTGAACCTGTCTGCCAGAATGTTGGCAATGTCAGTGGGTTCAGTGTATTTTGTGTCATTTTGGACTAACTCTGAGCATATCTGGGAATTTCCACCCAGGTTTCTAACATAGCTAAAGAAGGCCTTGTGATTGTCTTTTGTGTCTTTTGCGACTTTTCTCTCAAAGTTGGCCTTGGATGATTTTATGAGTGATCGTAGTTTTTTGCTAGTACTGATCAGAGATGCCTTCCCTTTTAGGGATTTTGCTCTGTCATGTAGTAGCTTCCTCCTCCTGTTGTAAAGTTTGTTTATGGCTGGGGTCCACCAGACCGTGTGCCTGCCTTTGGGGAATGGGTCTTGGTTTTATTTGGGATTGCATGATCCATGCATTCTTGAAGGTGCCCATAGAAGGCATTTGCAAAGGATTCAGCAGTGTGGGTTGTGGGTTACACTGGCCCAGGGGCCTTGAAAGATACCACTTCAGTCTTAAGAAGTGTGAAGTTTGCTTTTGAGAAGTTCTTCACTGTGGTCTTTTGTGCAGGGGGTGGGGGTGGGATGTGGATTTCCAGTGAGATTAATTTATGGTCTGATCTTACCAAAGAGGGATGTACTTCCGGTGTGGAGCATTTTGTCCCCATGTTTGTGATGATCAGGTCTAGTGTCTCCTCTTGTGGGAATGGTGACTAGTTGTTCCATTGCATTTGAGTTTATGAATTCTAGGAACCTTTGGGCTAGGGTGTTGGGGCTTGAGTAATGTTCCCAGTCTATGTTTGGGTAGTTGAAGTCTCCCAAAATGATGGCATTTGGAGAGGCATTCATACTCTCCAGTGTCTTCAGGAAGGCTGTGTGGGGTTCCTGAGTTTGAGAGGGTGGTCTGTAGCATGCTACAAACTGTAAGGCAGTTTTGCCTATGGTTAGTTGCACCTGGATAGTCTCCGATGCTTCGTGCATTGCCACTAACCTGGAGGTGTGGGTATCTTTGATGAAAATGGATACTCCCCCTCCTTTTGTGGTCCGGTCCAAGTTTTGGAGCCGGAAAGCATGATATGAGGTAAAACCTGATAGTGCTGGGGTGCTCTCAGGAGCCTTGAACCAGGTTTCAGTCACTGCACAGACATCGATGTTCTCCATACTGAGGAGGGCTTCGAGGGCGTGCATCTTGAGGTTTAGACTTCTGGCATTGAGCAGCATTACCCTTAGTGTTTTTCCACTTATGTTTTCTAGGGAGGTAGGTTTGTCATTTGAGCCTTGCCTAAAAAAGGCACTATGGGGGTGGCAAGAGCCTTGGCCAATATCCGGAAGCCCAGGGGTGACAGGTGCAAACCATCCCTTGCGAAGCAGCGTGGCTTGTCAAGCATGTCATCCCAAGCAGACAGACACTGGATCCCCTTAGAATGACACCAGTAATTAAGCCAATTGTTAAAACTGATCATTTTGTCTTTGTACTGTGGCATCATTCTTGGTGAGGGTAAGATGCTGCTCAGGGTCAGGGTCATACCGGCCTGGGATACATAATCAGAGAGCTCCTCTATGTCTCTTTTCATGTAGTCCAGGGAGGTACGTCTCAGGTCGTTCACACCGGCATGTACAATGACTGAATCATATTTGTACTTGCTGTGGAGTGACCTGAGTGCTTGTGCTATGTGGCAGATTCTAGCTCCCGACAGGCAGCTTACTGTGACCCTCTCCTTGTTCAGTCTGGTGAGTGGGACGTCAGTGTGCCTGATATGGAGTCACCTATTACAAGTGTGTCTGGCATGTTGTTTGGCCTTAAGGGCTGTGACTGTTTAGCACACTGACTTTGCGAACTATGTGTCGCATGTGCTATGTCTTGAGGTGGTGGTTGCTTGGGTGTCTGCTTTGGAGGCCTCTGTTGTTTTGGTAGATTTTTAATCAGCGCCTCCAAGTATGTTTTTGTGTGTTTATGTGTTTGGTTTGCAGTTGTGATAGTTCTATGTGAGACTGGGTTTGTGGTGTGCGTGGATACCTTCTCCTCCTGACTGGTCTTGCCAGTACTGAATTGAGAGAGCTCAGCCTCCAGTTTGGCTATATAGTTGCATCTCTCATATATTTGTATTTGTTGGGAGGAGGAGAGGGTTGTCTGTGTACATGAGGCAATTGTAACATTGCCTCAAGATTCCCAGATTCACCAGCTGAACAGGAGAGGACACCAGCAACTGACCCTTCGACATGCTAGAAATAGTGAAAAAGATTGTTGTGTAACTGAGTCAGAAAGGACCTATAGGGAAATGGGTACTCAACAGAATTTAGGTGAATGAAGTACTTTTGTTTGTTTAAGAGTGCTTTACCTGTATACAAAATGCTTTAGGAGCAAGTGCTGAGCTTTTCAGATAGAGTATAGGCTGTTTAGATTGCAAGTAGAACTGTTCTAAGGGAAAAATTGAAGAGCAGACTTGGCGGAGCCAGAAAAAGTTTAACCTTGTTTAACCGGCGCTGCGCTATGCGCACGACCGCACAAATGTTATGGCCTTGGCCATATTGTCTTCGAACATTTAAAAGTTCAATCTACTGATGTAGATCTAAATATATATATATATATATATATATATATATATATATATATATATATATATATATATATAGATAAATAAATATATATTAATATACACACACACAAATACATACACATCAGAACCACCTAAATAAAAAGTGCAGATACTGTCTTAAACACACATATATATGCGTTATACTCTTCTTAAAACAAAGATCAGATAAAATTAAACTCATCTAAACCTCATTCAGTAACACATGCTATGTTACACTCACCGTTCACACTCACAAACATACAACAAAGCAGTAAAATCCCCATTGAAAGTGTCCCCATAACAAATGCATATCCCACACTCCTACCAACACTAACCCCAAGATTCAATAAACTCCATGCAGGAGTTTATTCATGGAGGTGTGCTACTGCTAATGCTAAGTGGACACGAACACTACTGAGTGCAGGGGGAATGTTTAAGTAGTTCACGCATATCTAACACACCCCCTGCACTCTCAAAGTGCCGTACGACACTTTTCAAATGCATTTCAGTGTCCTCGGACACTGAAAGCAAATATGATAGCAAAACAGTGTCTGCAGACACTGAAATAAACAGGATAACATGAAATAGTTGTAGGGGGTGTGTGACAGATACTGTCACACACCTCCTGTATTGTCAAAGTGCCATACGGCACTTTCCAAGCACTTTCTGTGTCCGCGGACACTGAATGCAGGATGTCTGGATAGGAAGCAATGTAGGGGTTGTGTGACAGGTACTGTCACACACCCCCTGCATTGTCAAAGTGCCGTCTGGCTCTTTCCAAGAGCTTTCAGTGTCCACCAACACTGAAAGCAGCTATTCCAATAGGAAGTAATGAAGGGGGTATGTGATAGGTACTGTCACACACCCCCTGCATTGCGAAAGAGCCATACGGCCATACCCCTCATCTGTACAGATGTTTTTAGAAAGTCCAGATGCCTGCCTAAAATACTTCTTAAACTCCTAGAGCAAGAAATCTGTAGAAAGCCATAAATAATGGGTGGGACAAAGAACCAAAATAGGGATACTTTTTAAATATTGCCCTTACAAACTTGGAAAGTTGAGAGAATGACAGGTTTTGCATTAGCACATATTTTCTGATGAGTATGAAGTTGGAAACCCAAGTGTCTGTCAGTATTTTCTGACTTAAACCCTGAGTGATTTGCCAATGATTTGCTAAAAAACACAGTCATATGAGAAATGGACCAAAAATATGAGGTAATAAGCTAGACATTCTGCAAAAATCTGTACAGTTGAGAGGTATGCTGCCTCATGTATTTTGTGTGTTCCTCCAAATATCTGTCCCTACCTGGAAAATAGCAGAGTACTCAAGTCATTAAATAATGATAAACATTTGAGTTTAAGACTCCACACCCGTCGGAAAAGTCATGCAAATGCAAACCTATTATTCCATCAACTTTCTAGGTTTACAAGAGCAATATTTAAAATATGTCCCTGTTTGTCCACTTACAATTGCCCTTACTGTGAATGACAAGGAGTAGTGATACATTTAAATAAAGTGGTTCTATTAATTTCCTTTTTTTTCCATGCTAAGGTATGTTTAAGCATACCTGAGCGGGTTTGCGTGTTAGGGCCCTCTTCTCAGCATTGCTTAAACATCTCATAGTAGCTAAATACAAATGTATAGCTAAATTTTTAGTGATGAGATAGTGTAGTGGTTAGAGTCCTAGCTTAGCATACAGGCGTTCATGGTTCAAGTACCAAGACAGGCACTTTATTTTTACATGGGAAAGCATTGTTAAAATTAAGTTTTTATGCTAAATTATTATAGTAAGTGATATTTGTTACCCAGGGAAGTGTAGCTGGTCCAAAATGGAAGTCTGAGTGCATATAACATGTGAAATCACCCATGCATACACAAGTGTCCCATACAGTATAGTCACATCCCAAGATAATGTAATGAAAGCACATAGGAGGATGTCATGTAAAGTAAATCATATACACTTAATAATATGTTAGTAATGATGAATTAATCTACAATCCTGATATTTTTTTTTTTAATGAAAACTGAGCAATGCTAAACAGTGCTCAGCTCTGCTGAGCCAGTTTAAGCATTGCTTAGACGTACATTCTAAGCAGCAGTTAGCTCATCTAAGCGGATTTGCATACTGTTAAGCAGTGCTTAGCATTTATCTCTTTAAGCACTGTTCAACTCAGCTTAGCGGATTTGCACACCACTTAGATGAGCTTAGCATTTTCAAAATGGTCCAATGACAGCAAAGGGCAGGAATATGGCCTTATTTAAACCACACAGGTGGGAATACACCCATAACCTGTTGTAGATTGATCTCTGCAGGAACCATGTCAGGTGTTGGAGAGGGCTCCCACTTTTGGGCGCAGAGCTGGGGCATTTTGGAGTCCAGGGTCATGGCAGGGCTCCTCATATCAAGCAATTATGATAGACTGATTCAGGGCCAGTACCAGGGCTCACAGTATAAAACAGAGGCCTGGGACAGTCTAGCATGCAACCACACCAGTGCCACTGGTATTCCCCAAACTGGTGAGCAGGTACAGCATCGCTATGCTGACCTAAAGCGGAGTAAGGGGGCACTCTTGGCTCAGTGGCTCCAAGATGCTCGGGACAACCATGCTCCAGCAGTTTGTAAGTATCACAGATAACACTGAACTCTCCTTGTTAACAAGGAGAAATTAATAGTAGGCACTAAACAGCCTATAATTGCAAAGTACCTTGCTAAGGAAACAGCTCCTATACTTTACAAAGAAAAAAAAAGCCCCAAACCAGGCATGTCCAAGGGTCAGCTTCCGGTGATTTCTCCTGTCCACCTGGTGAATCTGGGCATACTGGGGCAATGCAGCAATTGCCTCATGTACACAGACAACCCTCTCCTCCTACCACCCAACACTACAACCTGTGAGAGATGCACTTACATAGCCAAAATGGAAGCAAAGCTCTCCCACCCAAGATTGTGCTAAACAGTCAAGAGGAGAAGGTTAACACCCACACTACACCTCAAGCAACACATAGCCCTTCTAAACCCACACCACCAACACCCACATATAGCAACACTAAATCCACATATGCAGAGGCCCTTAACTGTAACCTGCCCAAGCAACAAAGACCTCTGAAGCTGAAAGCATAAACAAACACCAATCACAACCAATGTGTCACATAGTTCACAACACCAGTGTGCCACCCAGCAACAGCCCCTAAGGCAAGACAATGTACCTAACACTTTAGTCATAGGTGACTCTATAGTCCAGCACACTGATGTCCCTCTCACCAGGTTGAATAAGGAGAAAATTACAGTCAGCTGCCTGTCGGGTGCCAGGATCCGCCACATAATGCATGCACTCAAGTCACTCCACAACAAGTACAAATATGACTCTGTCATTGTCCATGTTGGAGTGAATGACTTGAGACGCACCTGCCTGGACTACACGAAAAGAGACATGGAAGAGCTCTCGGATCATGTGGCCCAGACAGGTATGACCCTAGCCCTGAGTAGCATCCTGCCTTCAGAATGATACCACAATATAAGGATAAAATGATTGACTTCAACAATTGGCTAAGCTTATGGTGTCATTCAAAGGGGATCCAGTATCTGTCTGCCTGGGATGACATGATTGACAGACCACGATGCTTTGCCAGAGATGGTCTGCACCTGTCGCCCATGGGATTCAGGTTACTGGCTAAGGCTCTTGCCACACCTATAGTGCCTTTTTAGGCAAACTTCAAAGGACAAAACCACCACCGTAACAGGTACAAGCATGCAAAATCTGAAGGTAATGCTACTCAATGCTAGAAGTCTAAACCTCAAAATGCACTCTCTCGAGGCACTCCTAAAAATGGAGAACATCGATATCTGTGCAGTAACTGAGACCTGGTTCAAGGCTCCAGAGAGCACCCCTGCAATACCAGGCTACAACTCTTACCACACTTTTCGCCACCAAACCAGGACAAACACTAAAGGTGGAGGAGTGTCAATATTCACCAAGGATATTCACACCACCAGGCTAGTTGGCCAACACAATGTGTCTGAAATTCTCCAAGTGCAACTAACACTAGGTAAGACTGCAATCCAAATTGTAGCTTGCTACAGATCCCCCACCATACCCAAGATTCTCACTACACCTTTCTAAACATACTGGAAAATATTAAGATAGAACCAAACACCCTAGTACTGGGTGATTTTAACTACCCTGCCATTAACTGGGAAAACTACTCATGTCCCAACACCTTTGCGCAAAGGTTCTTGGAATTCATAAATTCCAACGCCCTGGATCAACTAATCCATAGTCCTACCAGGGGCTCCAATATCCTAGACCTGGTCATTACCAACATGGGAAATCAATGCTCCATACCTATGGTCACCCCCTCGTTAGTCAGGTCTGACCATAAGCTAATCACCCTTAACATCCAAATCCCACCCCCACCCCCCAGTAAAGAAACCACCATAAAAAACTTCTCCAAAGCCAACTTCATGCTACTCAAGTCAGAAGTGACAAACTTCATGACACCCATGCAGACGGGAACTGAAACTGCTGAATCCTACACTAAGGCACTGTACGAGCACATCCACTCATGCATGAATCGTGCCATCCCAAATAGAACCAAAATGCTCTCATCCAAAACAAGGAAGCCAATCTGGTGGTCCCCTGCCATAAACAAACTTTACAACAAAAGGAAGAAACTTTTGCAGAAAAGAGGAAAATCCCAGGATGCAAAAACTCCTTACTAGCCTCAGTAAGAAACTGAGATGCCTCATAAAATCCTCCAAAGCTAGTTACGAAAATAAAATTGCCAAAGATTCCAAAGACAACCACAAAGCATTCTATAACTATGTCAAAAATCTAAATGGCAATGCTCAGATCTGCTCTAAGCTAAAACAGAATGGCATTAAATATACTGATCCAAAGGATATTGCCAATATCCTGGCAGATCGATTCAGTGCCAACTTCACCCCCTCTCACCCCTAAATGGCCCATCTCAATACCGGAAGATTGCCAAATTCCAGTAATAACGGCCACACAGGTACAAAACGCACTCTCTAAAGCCAAGAATACAGCATCCATGGGACCAGATGACATCCCGGGCTGTGTACTACATGAACTACAATATGAGCTGGCACCTCACCTAAGTGTCATGTTTAATCATAGCCTCACCTCAGGTTTCGTGCCCACTGAGTGGCGCAGAGCTACAGTTATCCCAATCCACAAGGGGATCCACCTTGGATCCCGGAAACTACCGTCCCATCAGTCTGACAAGCCTTATCTGCAAGGCCATGGAGCGTATTATCATGGAACTTATAAACAAAGACATTGGCAACCTTCAAACACTGGACCCCACCCAGTTTGGGTTTGTGAAGGGCCGATCTTGTCTCCTGAACCTGATTAACTTCTTTGAATCAATCTCCAGAGCCATGGACAAGGGTAAGGTGGTCCACACAGCCTATCTAGACCTTGCCAAGGCCTTTGACACCATCCCCAACTCTGGAATCATAGATAAACTTACTAAGTTGGGCATTAATCCCTATGTCACCCAATGGGTTGCTAAATGGCTTACTGATAGAACCCACACTGTAAAAGTAGCTGACTCCAAATCCAGCTCCAGACAAGTGACAAGTGGAGTACCTCAGGGTTCAGTCCTGGGGCCGCTCTTGTTTGGCATCTACTTCTCTGAAGTACAGGTCAACACTAAGGGACTCTGGCTAACAAAGTTTGCAGATGACTGCAAACTGGGAGCCATTATTGAATCCCCAAATGATGTGGATACTCTACAAAAGGGCCTTACAGAAACAGATGCTTGGTGCCAGAGCCATGGGCTCAAGCTCAATGCCAAGAAATGTATTGTTATCCCCTTTGGGAAAAACATGTATCCATGAATTACCATATAGGTGGCAGTACACTAAACACAGAAAGTGTGATAAGAGACTTAGGGACACAGGTGAACAGTGGTCTCACCTTCGATAACCACATCGCCACAACAGTCAGGAAATCCTTCTATGTGGCACACCTCATCACGAAGGGCTTTTCATCCAGAAAAAAGGAGGTCATTGTCCCACTGTACCCATCCCTCATTAGACCCATTATAGAATACAACGCCCCATTTGGTATGTACCTCTCAAGACATCTGCAACAACTGGAAAGGCCTCAGAAATACCTCACTAAAAGAATCACAGGCCTAAAGCAGATGCCCTACGCTGACCGCCTTAAAAAACTCCAGCTATACTCTGTCGCATATCGTCTACTCAGAGGCGATCTCTGCTTAACATACAAGGCCATGTCAAACCCAGAGCTGTTGGACATGCTACACTTAAAGAAATCCCAATCCGTCAGAGCTACACGCTCCAGGGATCTAAACCTTGTCATCACAATAAACAAAACATGCTGGAGGGATAGGTTCCTGACCCAGAGACTCCCCAGACTCTGGAATAGATTGCCCATACATATCAAGCAGTGTGCCTCTTTGGACATCTTCAAAAGGAACCTTGACGACTGGATGGGAGAAAGGAAATTCACCCCAGGGATCACGTCAGTCACCCTGCTAGACAGGGGTCCAGGAAAGTAAATAATGTGGGAAGAAATAGCCAGGGAATTGTTATGGCTAGGCTTGTATAGGCCCTAGGGCTGATAGCTTAGTACCAACCTATGAACCTATAAGGTGTGCCAGATTCTAGCCTGAGTATGTGATAGACAGGTATGCATTAGGTTTGTTTCTCACTCCTACAGTTGCAACAGAGAGGGCTAGTAACATTGATGCTCATGCAGACAGACTGACATGGATGCGTCGACAGGCTGGTGAGTAAAGTAGAAGGAGGACATTCTTAACTGCTAGTAGGTATAGTGTGCAATGTGTCTAATGATTAAATGATGTTTGTCACACTAATATTGATCCACAGGATATCCATTAAAAAAAGTGTCATTTCACTGTAATAAAAACGTATAACAGGAACTGTTGTGTTTACTCTGGTATGTTATTGTAGAAATAGAATGTGTACAGGTTCTTCATAGCAAATATGGTGTTGACAGCATGAAGTAACTGAGGCTGTTCTGAGAACCAGCTAGTATGCAAAACAGTAGAATGTGGAGCTGTAAAACAAGATATAAAGAAAATATGAAATATTGTATGCACTAAGTTCTGGAACCCTGAATAGTAATGTCTACAGTATTATAGTGTGTCACATGCAGCATTGCAATCTTGTGTTAACCTTTGCTTTCCAGATTGTATTATTTCAAAGGCTTACTACACAGTACAGTAACTATCTGCCATGCATGAATGTCAGGATTACATGGTCAGACTGTCTAACACAGAGAGTATTCGGCAGAAATCAGTCAAACAAGCAACATCGGTTTCAAAGTAGCTCAGCATGATGGATAATAGCCCTGTTGTTCATTTTAGCCCACCCAGACACGGTTCAAATCCAGGGAGAGGTACTGAGATTTGTGCATATATACACTAAAGAAATCCTGAATATTTGTAGAAACAGTCAGAAAGTGTTAACAGATATTTTCTCCACAGGTCTTACAGGTGATGAAATGTGCGTAGTAGGTATATGAAGGGTATACTAATACACCATGGACAACTGTTCCACTATCCAAAACCATATGCCAGCAAATGACAGCAGAATAGGTACATACACCATGCAGTCTCCCTGATACATGTCCCTCAAGTATCACTATGTCACAGCTAGTGGTCACTGCTGCCAATAACCTTGGACACAGATAGGAATCCAGGGAAGTATGCCAGTAGCAGACTCACACAACATCAGTGCTACAGGGTACCCCTTCTCTGTCAAGTATGTAACCCTGACATGTACAAGCCCCCTCCAGTAATGTAGCCACTGTCCTCCCAGTCTGCCCCACATCATTATAGGTTGACAGTCTAGTGGGTATGTATGTGCTACAGAAGCTATGAGCCATAGGTAGATTTAAAGTGAGGGCAGACCAGTAGAGTATTGAATAGTACTGTTGTGAAAAATGGAAGCCAATGCAGTTGTGAATGGACTTTTTTCTCTCCCCCCACCCCTCATCTGCATCACTAAATACTATTCATATACTACGGGTATGTTGTTTGCAAAACCTATTGTTGGGACATGTGTTCTATTATTGTTCAGATATTTAATTGGTTGCATATTAATATGTTGTTGCTTGTTTTTCGGCTTTTCCCAGTTAGGGGTCACCACAGCGGAACTCTGGTCCACTAATGATTGGCAGTAGATTTTCATGAACACCGAGGTGCCAGCTCAATGTCCAACCTTCAACAAAGGCATGCCCATTTATGCATGTCTTTCGAACACCACCCAACCACGGAGAGGACATGCAGACTCCACACAGAATCGAACGGGAGAACTTCTTGCTGTGAGGCAACAACGCTACTGCTGCACCACCGCGGCTGTTTTTAATTGGTTGCATATTAATATAACTTGTTCAAATATTATTATTGGTGGCCTGTTGCCATCACTGTAATTTGCATGCTGTTAAAATGCTTACTGTTATTCCATTTATGCATGTGTTCTATTTGCTATGCAACTGTCTCAAATATGTTGGTTTGGGTTAATTGGAACACCCATGCATGCTGTTAGAAGCAATTTTGAAATGGTTTGTTCTTGACTAACCTATATAATCTTGGATAACCTCAACACCATAGCACATATGGGGAGGCAGATCTCAGTGGATCCACCTGTCCTGCCCCATCTGGCCATGGCACTGGGCCCCAGCATGTCTTGGACCCAATCTGGAACTTCTTCATCTGCTGGTCCTGAACCACCATCCGATGGAACCACCTCAGAGGATGGTGACCATCCCCCCCTGTGCATGGGTGCAGAGAGGAGCCTGTCACCCACTGCAAGTTCCAGGGTATGGGGTACAGTGTCATCCACTCTGAGTTGGATGGACATCTGTGCCAAATGGAGGACTGCCTGGTGCACCTGGAAGGGCAGGCTGTCCCTGTTGTCCAGCCCCCAGCACAGCCACCTTTGGGGCTGTGAAGGTGCAGTGGTGCTTGCCCATGGGTCGGGACCTCAGTCCCACTGTATCCATTTCGGGGCTCATGGGACTCTTATTCCTAACCACCCTCCTTGTCCAAGGTGTTTAACCCCCTCATGTGTCATATACCACCCCTGTCTGCTGTCTCATGTGTCTTGTCTACCTGTAAATGCAACCTATCCTTCCCAACCTACCTCCCCAAACATACCTACAGCCCTTCTCCAATATCCAAAGCTCACATTAATAAAAAAAGGGCATGTGTCCTACAAAAAATTCATTGCCTCATACATAGCTCTATATTTTCCCCATGTTCCATGACATAAATCAATTAACACTGAAATTACCCTACAAATGTATGTTGCCATCATCCATCCCTGTAGGGTATGAGGCTGTAAATCCCAAAGTCTCCACATCAGTCACAGCTGTTGCTGCAGTAGAAAGATAGAGCTATGGTCCTTTCCTACACCCATCCTCCACATCCCTAGCTGGTTTTTCTAATATTTTACCCCCTACTTGCCACCATTTCACCACTTTCCTATCACCCTTTTTTCTTTTCTTTAATTAAAATTAGCACAGGTGTAAGCGGGAGTAAGCGCTGTTAAGCAAAGCTAAGAAGACTTAACCATCTGCTAGCATAGCTTAACTTTGCAAAAAAACATGCAAACCCGCTTACAACTGCTTAAAAGAGCTTTACTCACTCTGTCTACATCAGCCCTTGTTTTGCCCAGCAACAAATTAAGCAGCCCTGCCAAGTGTCAAACCCAGGACACTGTGCACTACAATCACAGCAACCCTAGCAATCCTATACCATCTGAGCTGTGAAAATTTGTAATGCTTTTGCAAACATATCATGATTTCTGGTCATTTAACATTAATGAACAAAAGTCATCACTACCAAGTTTTGTTCCCAGGGCACTGTGCACTGGAATCACATCAACATACTTATACACCACCTGAGCTGTGGGAATTTGTAACACTTTTACAAACATAACATGCACAGCATTCATTTAACATAAGGGAAAAAATACATATATGCACACACACACACATATATATATATATATATATATATATATATATATATATATATAAAAACATACACATATAAATATATATACATATATATATATATATATATATATATATATATTTATGTATATATATACATATATATATATATATATATATATATATATATATATATATACATACATATATAAATATATATACATATATATATATATATATATATATATATATATATACATATATATATAAATATATATATATATATATAGATCTAGGACTATTGAATGAAAGTTCAATAGTCTGAATCCACAATCACCGACCACACTTTAACAAAAGTGCTTTCACAGAAAAAACGCTTTAGTTAAAGTGTGTTAAAAATACATTACATTTACGTTTTTGCAGGTGGGAAAGCCCCCCCTGCACCCCCCATGTAGGGGGCTGTGCCCCCACACCACCCCTACTTTAATATTCTCACTCAGAGGTCATACTACAGTGAGGAAAAGGGAATTTTCCCTTATCCCCACTGTAGTGCGATCTCCACAACAGGCATACTTACGCGAAACTGCTTCTTCGGTGAAAAGAACTTTCACCCAAGTATGCCCGGCCGAATCTGTTTTGGTGATGTTGCCATTCGGGGATCCGTACGGATCCCATATATATATATATATATATATATATATATATATATATATATATATGGATTACCTTCATTTCATTGACAGCTCATTTCACTGACAACCAAATCAGCAAGACCAATTCACTGAAAGTTCATTTCACTGAAAACTCATTTCAATGACAACTCATTTCATTGAAATTCATTTTGCCAATAGTTACATATGGCCTGTTCCCCACTGTAGTGCAATCCTGGACTTAGAATATATAGAAAGGGGGGTGTGGGGTGCACAGCCCCTCACATTGGGTGTGTGGGGGATGAAGCCCCCCACATATTATAAACATTTTAAACGATAGAGATGGATACTTAAAAGTGCAATGAATAACTGTTTTGCAGAAAACAATATACAACCAAAGTATGTTGGGGGCTTCAACCCCCACACCCCCCTTACTATATATTCTAACTCCAGGATCACACTACAGTGGGGAACAGGCCATATGTAACTGTCGACTAAATGAGTTTCAATGAAATGAGTTGTCAGTGAAATGAGTTGTCAGTGAAATGAGTTTTCAGTGAAATTAACTTTCAGTGAATTGGTCTTGTTGATTTGGTTGTCAGTGAAATGAGCTATCAATAAAATTAAGGTAACCCATATATATACACATATATATATATATATATATATATATATATATATATATATATATATATATATATACACACACATATATGTATATACATGCATGTATATACTGAACCTCTTACTGCAAGAATTCTGCAAAAAGCCTAAGTGTAGCAGTTTACTAGAGTAGTATGGTTTATTTTAACATATATTTTCTGATAGAGTCCACGTCTGAAACACAAATGATTATCATCATTTACTGATGTCAATGCTCGCATCACCTCAGTGATTTGTCAGAAACCCACAAATGTTATGGGGAACAGACCAAACACATGAGCCACACATGTGGACAGTGTATAGACATCTGCACAGTGGAGAGGTATGACTGCAGTCATTTAACAGAAGAGAAAACAAGTGGGAGCTGCCAGCCATGTTACCCAGCACTTTCTGAACTACAGTCAGACCAACACGACACTACCCCAAATCAGCTCTGGAGAACTATTCAAGCATTTGCAAATATATCATGCACTACAGGGATGTAACTGTAGGGAAAAGCAGGCATCGGTGGAAATTGTCCAATGACAACCATTTGCACCACAGTCACATCAATGTACCAGTACCCCAACTGACCTCTAGAGTATAACAACTATTTGAACAACCATATCTTAATTGCCAGTCACACACTACACCAAAATATACTGCCCCAAGTCACAGTCTACTGGGAATCATGAGGTGTTATAGGACGTTTCTCAGTCTGCCCCTACAAACATATACACCTGGTAGACCACCAGCAACTGTAGCAGCATGCAGAGTCAGACAGAAAAGAATCCATGACCCTCACATCTGCCACTCTCCCTACTCAGCCTGACAAACTTTTACACACTATACTGCTACACAGTCTTGACAGTCTGTTAAAAATGGCCACACATACCTAACTCTCAACTGTACGGAGGTCCACAGAATGTCCAGGGTGTGGGATCATATTCATATCCACTGTCGCATACCACCTTTGGGAGTCTGATAAGTCACTGGGATATCAGGAGTGAAGTCACTAAATCATGATATACCATACCTCTGAACCACTTACTGCAAGACATCTGGACAAAGCCTGACATTCTTGGGGGACAGGGGGCCAAGAAGAGGGACATAGCTCACATAATGATATTACAAACCAAAACAGTTGCTGGTGTTACAAGCTTTTTTGTAATATAACATCCCTGAAGGATATGATGTCTGAAACACAAATGGATGTGAACATTAACTGACTTCAATCCTCGCATTATCCTACTGATTTCTCAAAAACAGAAATCGTCTTGAGGAACAGACCAAACATAAAAGGCAAACCTATGGGCATTCCGTGGATATCTGGACAGATGAGAGGTATGTCAGAGACACATCACTGTCAGACATCAAGTCACGCAGAACATGCATGTCCAGACAAACCCTGTTAATCTAGCAATCTTCTATGTATATAGCAGCAATACTTACTTACAGTCTGTAGCCAATGCTAGACCTTTGTCCCCCATGTTGTTGGGCTGTCTCCACATTTCCTGTTCTGAGAGGTATTTCCACCTACCTTCTGTGAAGCTGTAGCCTCCACACCTCTATAATGTTCTCCTCACAGGCAGGGAAAAGGGGCAAGGCCCACATGAAGGACCTAATTATAGCAATGTGTTACTATTGCATTGGCTAATGAAAAGACAACACAGCTGCTCTGGATGCAAGTAGCAAGTCAGAGACACTGATTTGTGCACAGGCCATCATCTGCTCATGAGCTTTACCTACAAAGGCAAGCTGTTGCCTATGCAAAACAGGTCTGAACCTGTATAGACAAAGACAGACTGCGACTACACAAACCGAAACATTTGCATTTGAGTGCAAATTGGACACGTCCACCAAAGCAAATCACTAGGCCGTCCACACATATGTTTGCAATCCCAGAGGCAACACCCAACTCTGCTCTGTAGTGGTGGTCAATAACACCACATACACATATGGCATAGATATAGCCAACCTGCTGCAGACAGGTTAAGTGTAAACATCACCTCTTGTTCCCCATCAGTACACATGGACATACACAGCACATGCCCCCCTCCCCTCATCATCAGGAAGCATGTCAGTAATGCCCTCACAAAGGCAACACACAAAAGTCTCCATAGGCTGGATACCATCCCTGGATGCATCCTACATGAATGCAGGCATGCGCTCTCACCTCCATTACACACAGTAGTCAACCAAAGCGTGAGCACCAGTGTCATCCCATCTGCACAGAGGACAGTCACTGTCATCCCAATACACAAAGGTGGAGCAATCCACTGACACAGCCAATCATATGCACATCAGCCTAGCTAGCCTGACCTGCAAGGTCATGGAAGGCAATATCAAGGACCTTATAAACAGGGACATCAGCAATCTCAAAATGTTTGAGCCCACACAGTGTGGCATTGTCAAAGGGAGATCAGGCCTCTTAAATCTGGTCAACTTCTCTGAAGCGGTCAACAAACGTGAGGGGAGGATGGTGCACACTGCCTACCTACACCTAAATGAAACATAAGCCTACACAGCTAGGGATCAACCTTTATGTCACCAGATGGGTAGCTAACTGGCTCAATGATAGTAGTCACTTGGTCCAAGTAGTGGAAGCCACCACTAGTAGTAGACTCTTACAGAGTGCTGTACCCCAAGGAGCAGTCTGTGGGCCTCTACTGTTTTAGATATACATTTCTGAGGTACAAGACAAGACCAGTGGTCTGTGGCTGACCAGGTTTACAAACGATTGCAAGATGACCACTGTCTGTCATTCTCCTACTGATGTGAGCATCCTCAAAGTGGCCATTACCCAAATTAATGACTAGTGCGAGAAGCATTGCCTCAAACTGAATGCCAGGAGATGCATCACTTTCCCTGTTGTGGTAGATGTCATCCACAGTAGTTATGACAGTAATAACATTGCATTGAGCATGCAGTCAGGTGTGAGGCGACTTGTGCGCCAAGGTTGGTAGCAACCTGATAGTTCTGCACCGTGTGGGCACCATTGTATGGAAGGATGTCTGCATTGCCCACCTCACAAATATGGGTACGTCATCCAGGAACCAGAAGGCCACAATATCTAAGTACTCCACCCTTATCAGATGCATTACTGAGTACAGTGGCTCCTTTGCCATGTACCTTGCCAAGCAAATGCAGCATTTTCAGAGACCACAGAGGTTCCTGACCAGGCAAATCCAGGGTCTGCAACACCTATCCTATACAGATAGACTGAAAGCCCTGTCTCTGTACTCAGTCTCATACAGACTGATCATAGGTGACCTGTGTCTGGCATACAAGGACATTTCCAAACCAGCCTTGATGGCATTTCTGCACATCTGTAAGACAAGCCCCAACTCAAGCAACACACATGCAAGACCCTCATTTAGTCTGTGACATGTATAGTACTTGTTGGCAGGATAGTGTAGTTTCCCACACAATATACTGTCTGTAAAATACACTCCCTTCCAATGTTGAGCATAGTACATGTATAGCCCTCTTAAAGAAGAAGCTGGATAACTGCATGGGAAACAGAAAATACACCCTTGGGATCCTGCATGTGTCCCAGCTGGACAGTGGAAAAAGGTGCTGGCTTTGAAGGAACATGGGTGAAAGTCTAGGCTAGGCTTATGAGGTCATCAGGGCCAATAGCCTGGTATCATCTTATGAAACTATACACCTAATACTTTACAAGTTTCCTGTATGTATTGCAGACTGTCCTGCAATGTTGTCTACATGAATCACTTTGGGCTTGAACTGTGTAGGTAGTGCAGTGATAGAGTATTCTGTTGTTCCTTCATCAGTTATTATTACATATCATTAAACCATGTCATTGTGTCTGGTCTGTATAGCAACAACTCAGCTCTTACAGTACTTGCAGATGCACTTGGTGACACTGTATAGCTCACTCCAATAGCCTTGGTCTTGGTCAAACTTACCATCCTGCTAATAGGCCCATCACACAGTAGATTTGTTACACTTTGTTGAAGGCCTTACAGCAGCTGTGAAAGAGCTAGATTGTGGCAGGAAGAACTACCATAAGGTCTGGCATGAAGGGGCTATAGGTGGCAAAGCTGTGCCAGACTTTACCAGGAGTGTGTGTGTGTGTGTGTGTGTGTGTGTGTGTGTGTGTGTGTGTGTGTGTGTGTTTGTGTGTGTGTGTGTGTATGTGTATCAGCAAACATAATACTGCAGAGTATTAAGTTACATATGTTGTCTTCCTCTCACAGGTGAGCATGGGGGTTGGTATGGTATCTCTCCCCCTTACAACCTGATGTCAGCGTCTTAGTGGACTCCCATGATGATGGTAGTCATAGTGAGGGACAGATGGGGTTGTCAGGACCTGAATCTGTGCCCTTGGTTGGTAGCCCACTTTAACCCACAATGTCCCCACACACAGTCATTATGACCACACATACCCAGTCCCAGCATCCACAGATAATGGAAAATTGAAGAATAGTGGCATGGAACAGGCTAGTGCAGTGATTATGGCAAGTGTAAGTGTAGACATCAGTCATAGCCAGAGATCAGGCGAGGTCACACACAGGCAGATGGACAGAGGTGCTTGACAGAGGACTGCTGCCCATCAACCCCCTGCTACAAGTGCCACAGCAGGTGTCACCAGACACATGTTATGGTCTGTCATGGAGGCACAGGTGCCTACTGACCGCAATACCAGACAGATGCTCAGGGTCATAAATGCAGAACTTCCTGCCATGCATGATGACCTCCACAGCATTTGTGATGCCATATGTCATTTTGCCAATGTCATGGAGAGACAGTGGGGTGAGACATTGTTACTGCTCGATCGTGCAATGTCTGTGCTTGGGCACATGGTGGGAGTAGGGCATCGGCAAGGTGGACATAGGTCAGCAACATGATCAGCTGAGAGACCACCTGGCCATGCACATTCACAGTCCTGTAGTGGCAGCACCAACAGCACTACTGAAGGGAGGGTGCTGTCCACACCACAGCGGAGCAGGCCATAGGCATGTGGTCCTGGTCAGTCCTGTCAGGAACACTTATCCAGCAGACAGCACTCATCATCCAGGAGTAGTACTGCATCTGTCCTTGGGCCTAGTGGTGCCACTGAGACTCCTGGCAGAACCAGTACCCACATCCCTACTGGGAGATGGTGAACTGTACATCCTGCCATGTACAGTCCACAGCTGTCCAACATAGCCATGTCTCGGGCATCCAAATGGTTTGATGGTATGCAGACAAACACTCATACATCCCTATAATACGCCGGTCACCACCAGGCATGCACAGCTCCTCTGCACAGCCCAGTGAACACCACCCCTCCAGACACACACACATGATGTCAGCCATATGGCCCAGCCTAGGCCTCTGGCAATCCCATACAACATCCTTTCCATGTGATGATACTTGTGCCACAACCCTGTTATCCATATCATTGATGCAGGGACATGCTCGTATGGGTTTGATGCACAGTGTGACTATAGTACAGTGTAGCAATGTCATGCTGTGTAAGGTGCTGTCTGCTGGCAATAGTTATGGGTTTACATCGAGGTGTATGTACCTTGATAGCCAAGATGTACTATTGCTGTTAGTACTGCTGACTGACTGTTGTATCATGTACTGTTTTCTGTTTATGTTCCAGGTGTCTGTGTGTCACCAGGCTGTGGGGCTGCACATAGTAGCAATGATGAATAAGACAGAGTGTAAACACAGTGACCTTTTCATAGCCAGGGTACAGCTGTATATGTACATGTTTACCAGGTGTGTTTACAAGCAACAGTGTATGAGGGGCAATTGTGGCAGACAGTGTGACCTTGCATACATACTCTTGACACAGCCAGCTAGCCTTCATAAATGTCACCTGGGTGTTCTGTAGGACCGCAGGCTCACACATACAGAGGAGGTTACTTGAGTGCTGGCACTAGGTCCCTCACAAGCTTAGCCATTATTTTAACTGCAACATATTCAGCTATCAGCACCTGTTGCCCCTATCATTTCTGTGCCATCAACTCAACCTTCATGCAGTTGATGAGGGTATGCCAGGTACTGTGTATGACAGGTTTGGGATATGTATTCCTGGCACAGGTCAGACTGTGTTAGTCTAACCTGACAATCACAAGCATGTGTGTCTGCTAACTCATATGCATGTCTGGCCTGTCATGCTGGTTTTGCACATGGAGTCATAGTCATGTACATGCGGCAACTGATGAAGGGCTGAACACAGCCCCTACCTGCACAGTGTTACTGACAATAGCACTAAATACATAACACAGATAGCACAGAGGTAATGTAGTGTGGCAATGTCTGCCACTACTATACAAGTGGATGACAATTGCAGGGGCTGTTAGGATTGCCAATGGTGGGTTCAGAGGCCCTTAACATGTTAGAGCCATCTGACACACACACACACACACACACACACACACACACACACACACACACACACACACACACACACACACACACACACACACACACACACACACACAAACACACCGCTGCATGGGGAGATGCATTGCAACACACATGCACATGGAGGTGACACATCTAACAAGTAGATGACCTACCCATCTGTTTATGTACAGTACACAGCGATATGACCATTGCATGCACCACAGTGGCTTGGTGTTAGAAACTGTGTAACTGGGCTTGTACGGTGGATGACATCTGTATGGGCTGAAACTAGGTAGGCAATGGGGGAGTTCACAGAGTGGAAGAGGCACACAAAATCGTAAAGCCATCACATACAGTAAAGACAGCCACAAGGGCTGTGTATACAGAAACACATACACAGCAGCCAATATACAGATTAGTAACCCTACATATCCACTAGTATGTACTATAGTGCTATATACACATGACATGGTCCACATAGATTATATGCCTGGGACATAACACACAACCTCTTACAACAAGTAATCTTGCGAATGCCTTCATGGACGGTGGGATAACCAACCAGAAATAGCAACTGGTCTCATCTACTGCTCCTACAAACCTGCACAAGTGAGAGTGACAGACTTTGCATCAGCATGATGTGTCAGTCAATTATGATGTCTGATGCTGGCATATGTGTCACTATGGTGACTGTGACATATTTTGCAATGATATCACAGGAATGCTCACTGTTAGAGGACACAGACCACATATAGGTTGCAAACATGTGGATATTCCATGTACATCTGTACAGATTGCTGGTATGGGCTGTATAGTGTTACATGGTGAATGTGAGGCAGATGCCATTAACATGCTCTTTAAAGTAGTGTCATGGGTAGGGGGTCAGCATGCCTTAAAATGGTATAACCTACACACAGAACAGCCACAGGGGATATGCTTCACCCACACTACCATAGTTGTCAGTATTGAGATTAGAACCCTTGACTATCAACTTATTTCCACTATAGTGTTATGCTGTTATTGCAAATGTCAGAGAGCTTTTAGGGCTGACAAGTGTATACAGGTACATCTAAGGTGAGTGACATCAGCAGACCGTGTAAAGTAGGGCAATGGGACAAGTACTGGGTGGTACATGGCTGAGAATGGTATAACCCAAACTCCCAGAGGATATGATTCTCACACACACACACACACACACACACACACACACACACACACACACACACACACACACACACACACACACACACACACACACACACACACACACACACACACACACACACACACACATACACAAGAACACACACATTTGCAGGAAGTGGGAATGGAACCCCTGTCTATCTAGTTATTTGTACTATGTTGTTACACAGTTATCGCATGCACTACAGAGCTTATAGGGCTGACAAGTGTTCAAAGGTACTTTTAAGGTGAATGACATGAGCAGAACTGCTAAAGTAGGGCACTAGGAAGTGCTGTGAGTGAGAAAGTCCTAAAAATACTTCATCCTACAAACATACCTACTTATACACACACATTTGCCAGAACAGGAAATGACACCCCTACCTATCTAGTTATTTGTACTATATGGTTATGTAGTTATCGCACATGCTACAGAGCTTATAGGGCTAGCAACTGTCCAAAGTTACTTCTAAGGTAAATGACATCAGCAGGACTGCGAATGTAGGGCACTGGGAAGTGTTGTTAGTGGGTAAGTTCTCAAAATACTTCATCCTACAAACATACACACTTACAAACACTTGTACACACACATTTGCCGAAACTGAGAATAGAATGCCTGCCTATCTAGTTATTTATACTACACTGTTACATAGTTATTGCATGCACCATGGAGCTTATAGGGCTGGGGCTGTGCAGAGGTACTTCTAAGGAGAATAACATCAGCAGGACTGTTAAAGTAGGGCACTGGGAAGTGTTGTGGGTGGGAATGGCCGAAAACTGTTTCACTTACAAACAAACACAAACACACACACACACACACACACACACACACACACACACACACACACACACACACATACACTCACACATGCACTTACATTTGCCAGGACTGTGATTAGAACCTCTAACTATCTACTTATTTGTTCTATAGTATTACACAGTTATCGCATGCACTACAGAGCGAGGGCTGACAGGTGTCCAGGTGAATGATATCATCAGATCTTGTAAAGTAGGGCAGTGGGAAGTGTACTGAGTGGGAATGCCCTCTTAATACTTGATCCTGCGCACACACACAAACACACACACACACAAACACACCGCTGCATGGGAAGATGCATTGCAACACACATGCACATGAAGGTGACACTTCTCAAAGTAGATTATCTACCTATCTGTTTATGTACAGTGCACAGCGATATGACCATTGCATGCACCACAGTGGCTTGGTGTTAGAAACTGTGTAACTATGCTTGTACAGTGGATGACATCTGTATGGGCTGAAACTAGGTAGGCAATGGGGGAGTTCACAGAGTGGAAGAGTCACACAAAATCATAAAACCATCACATACAGTAAAGACAGCCACAAGGGCTGTGCATACAGAAACACGTACACAGCTGCCAATATACAGATTAGTAACCCTACATAGCCACTAGTATGTACTATAGTGCTACATACACATGACATGGTCCACATAGATTATATGCCTGGGACATAACACACAACCTCTTACAACAAATAATCTTGCGAATGCCTTCATAGATGGTGGGATAACCAACCAGAAATAGCAACTGGTCTCATCTACTGCTTCTACAAACCTGCACAAGTGATAGAGTGACAGACTTTGCATCAGCATGATGTGTCAGTCAGGTATGATGTCTGATGCTGGCATATGTGTCACTATGGTGACTGTGACATATTTTGCAATGATATCACAGGAATGCTCACTGTTAGGGGGCACAGACCACATATAGGTTGCAAACGTGGATATTCCATGTACATCTGTACAGATGACTGGTATGGGCTGTATAGTGTTACATGGTGCATGTGAGGCAAATGCCATTAACATGCTCTTTAAAGTAGTGTCATGGGTAGGGGGTCAGCAGGCCTTAAAATGGTATAACCTACACACACAACAGCTACAGGGGATATGCTTCACCCACACTACCATAGTTGTCAGTACTGAGATTATAAGCCCTACCTATCAACTTATTTCCACTATAGTGTTATGCTGTTATTGCAAATGTCACAGAGCTTTGAGGGCTGACAAGTGTATACAGGTACATCTAAGGTGAGTGACATCAGCAGGCCTTGTAAAGTAGGGCAATGGGACATGTACTGGGTGGTACATGGCTCCGAATGGTATAACCCAAACTCCCAGAGAATATGATTCTCACCCAACACACACACACACACACACACACACACACACACACACACACACACACACACACACACACACATTTGCAGGAAGTGGGAATTGAACCCCTGTCTAGCTAGTTATTTGTACTATAGTGTTACACAGTTATGGCATGCACTACAGAGCTTATAGGGCTGACAAGTGTCCAAAGGTACTTTTAAAGTGAATGACATGAGCAGAACTGCTAAAGTAGGGCTCTAGGAAGTGCTGTGGGTGAGAAAGTCCTAAAAATACTTCATCCTACAAACCTACCTACTTATACACACACATTTGCCAGAACTGGAAATGACACCCCTGCCTATCTAGTTATTTGTACTATAGGGTTACGTAGTTATCACACATGCTACAGAGCTTAGATGGCTAACAACTGTCCAAAGGTACTTCTAAGGTGAATGACATCAGCAGGACTGCAAACGTAGGGCACTGGGAAGTGTTGTTGGTGGGTAAGTTCCCAAAATAATTCATCCTACAAACATACACACTTTCAAACACTTGTACACACACACATTTGCCGAAACTGAGAATAGAACGCCTGCCTATCTAGTTATTTATACTACCCTGTTACATAGTTATTGCATGCACCATGGAGCTTATAGGGCTGGGGCTGTGCGGAGGCACTTCTACGGAGAATAATTTCAGAAGGACTGTTAAAGTAGGGCACTGGGAAGTGTTGTGGGTGGGAATGGCCTAAAACTGTTTCACTTACAAACACACACACACACACACACACACACACACACACACACACACACACACATGCACTTACATTTGCCAGGACTGTGATTAGAACCTCTAACTATCTACTTATTTGTTCTATAATATTACACAGTTATCGCATGCACTACAGAGCAAGGGCTGACAGGTGTCCAGGTGAATGATATCATCAGATCTTGTAAAGTAGTGCTATGGGAAGTGTACTGAGTGGGAATGCCCTCTTAATACTTGATCCTGCACACACACACACACACACACACACACACACACACACACACACACAAAGGCGGGTGACGTGATATTATACCCCCACCTCAGTACTATTACATAATGGAGCTCACCTTCATGCAGGCTCGTGTGACTGGTTACAACTGGCATGCCACTGTCCACAGCAGGATATCACTCTATGCTATTCAGGGTATCCCTGTGTATGACTCACTCTTGGTGTTTCCCCCGTGTTTCTATCTTCCCCATGTCTATGTGTATGTATGCTTAACATAGTGTTCTATGTTGCCCATATAGATGTCTATGTATCACATGCAACAGATGCAGATATATCACATATGGGCCACCTAGAGCTAGCTGAGCATAATCCTGTCTGATGGCTGTGTGTTGGGATACTTAAGGTGTACATAGCTGTCTGTATGCAAATACATATATGCACAATACAGTTATATAGTCCTATATGAGTTCTGACATGCCTGTGATTCTCTAAGTTTAGGAGCATGCCCAGTATGGCCTTCTAAAGTGAGGGTGGGACTCCATTCCAGACAGAGTTGCACTCTGGTCTGTGGTTTTGTGTGCTACAGCCATACCTTCCAGAAGTAAACAGAAATCTGCTAGATGTACAGGGCTTGTTTCAGCAGAAATTTTCTGACATATCTGAAGTCTGACACTGGAATGTATTTTGTCATTACCTAGTGACAAACATCATCAGATCATCACAGTACTTCACCAGAGGAATACAAAATGTATGATGCACAGACCAATATTATGAGCCCAGCTATAGACATTCTTACCAAAAAAGGCTATTTGAGAGGTGTGGCTACAGCTGGTTGACTGATGCAGCTGTGTAAACAGTCCAGCAACTTAGTGATATACTGGCTGGGGATCTCCTGCTTGTGTGGTATTCTTTTTACCTGGAAAGTCATTTCCTGGTGTGCCATACCTCTCAACTGTACAGTTTTTGGCAGATTGTCCAGGTGTTTGTCTAGAAGTTTCATCCAGTCTACATAGACTTGTGTTTGTATGGCAAGTTAGTTGCATATAATTGAATACTGACAATGCAAAATAATGACAGACATTAGTGTTTCAGACTTCATAAACTTCAGACAATTCCTGCTAATGTAAAACCTATTATTCTACCAACTTTCTCAGTATGTAAGGGCAATATTTACAACACGTGCCTATCATTGGGCCTTTGTCTCACTTTTATTTATAGCCTTGTCCAGATGTCTTGCTGTCAGAGGTTGAGAGGTATGGGTGTGGGTGCATAGTGCATTCTACTGTGCAGAAATGTACATTAAATGTGCAGTACGTTCCACATAGCACTGTGACTTCCTGGTATGTCAGTAGCAGAGCCGTACAGAGTAATGTGGTGAACCACTGACAGACAGTTGTGTATAGGTTGATAGGTTGCTATGACGTTAGTAGGGTATTGGCCCTGAAGCCCTTATAACCTATGCAGATGTGAGTGTAGCCCATGTTAAGACATTGCAGCACACAGAGCCCCTGTTCTGCAGGGGCACAAGTGGAATCACCGGACTGTATTTTGTGTTTCCCATGCATTTATACAGGGAGCACATCACTAAGGGTATTGAGGCACTTGGCTTGCTGTGGACAGGGAGTGTATTCCACAGATGGGGGAGTGTGCAGGACACATATCTGTCACACAGACAGGATGTACTGATATCACCGCCCAGGTTGATGCTGTGCCTACAGGTTGATGGAGTGGGCCTTGACTTCCAGATGTGAAACAGTCCCATCAAGGCAGGGTCTGGATTGCTTTTTTTATGCCAGACAAGGGCCTTCTCAGCAGAGTCTGTATGGAATGGGGTAGTGGGACAGTGCTGTTAGCCTATCTGTGTAGGGAAGGTGTTTGGGTTTGGGGTAAGGCCTTAGTGTTTGCAAGACCCTGGTGTGTGGGGTCTACATGGTCTGTGGTGTGTAGATT
Organism: Protopterus annectens; assembly: GCF_019279795.1. Taxonomy (NCBI): domain Eukaryota; kingdom Metazoa; phylum Chordata; order Ceratodontiformes; family Protopteridae; genus Protopterus; species Protopterus annectens. Next base: position 861,482,131 of record NC_056726.1, read on the forward strand.
TGTGGAGCTGTCATGTGTTTTTGCCCCTGACGGTCCTTTGTCTGGGTGTTGGTTTGGTTACAGACCTTTAATTACATAGGTGTGTGTTGCTTATTTGCAGGTGATGTTTACTGACTCCACACACTGCATGCCACCTATATTACTGCACAATTTGTTCTGGTGTGCACATTTTCTATTTGTCTGGTCAGTGGTTCCCCTTCCCCTTATTTGTGTCTCTTCGCCCTTCTGTAGTCCTGTCACAGGCTTTGGCCACAGTGGCCGCTGTTATGTATTTGTATTTCTGATGTGACCAGGGTAAATACCGTAACAGCACACACAAGTTTGTGGACTTCACATCTCTGAGTGTACCTATTTAGCAGGTTGTCCATCATTGCGCTACTACATTTGTTGTGGTCTTTAGATGGTTTGTGCTACTGTATGTTATTATGAGACTACATGTGGGCCTAGCTGTCATACCATCACAGGCTGACATCTGGACAGTTCCATATATGACAGACAAAGGCGCACACATGGGGACAGGGTGTTAGTAATGTTCTTCCAAACATAGACAGTTGGGAGACCAGTTTGGTAATTGCTTGCTTTCTCTTAATGGTGTGATATCTGGTTCCCCACTGTCTGAAATTGCTGTTTTGACAAAACTCTTTCTTTTTCTGCAAATAGTTGGCAGGCAAATGCAATGTTAGGACAAGCAGAACAGATATACAAGGCATACTTGTGCTCCTTCTGTGACAACCTCTGTCATTCCAGGGGTATGGCTGTTGGCCAGTGACATGTCAGTGCTGACACAGAAAGGTAACAGCCTTTTATATACTGGCAGTACACTGACCTTCAGGTACCTGCTGTCCTACTAGGCACCATACCTCCCAACTTCTGATAGCCAGACATCTGCACAAAGCCATAGGTAATTGGGGGACGAAGGCCTAACTATAGGGAACTTTCTTAAGTATTGGCCTTACAAACCTAGAAAGGTGATACAATAACAGGTTTTGCATTAGCATGCATTTTTTTATAGTGTATGAAGTGTGACACTACAATCCGTCATTACTTTATGACCTTAGTCTTATGTGATTTGCCAATGAATTGTCAGACAATCACTATTTCATGATATACAGACCACAAATATGATACAAACCTCTGGACATTCTACAATAGGTCTGTGCAGTTGAGAGGTATGTAAGGCACTGTGTAGGATACTCCAAGCTGTGTACTGTACATATGTGTGACCTGTCCAGCTTTCTGCAGTAATAGATATTGATGTCTGGACAGTGTGTACAACTCCTGCAGTAGGTGTAGCTGACATGCAAATAGTTGGCACTGCAGTTCTTGGCACATGGCCCTGTAAACTACACTACTGTACCTAGGCCACTAAGACACAACAGCCAGGAGTAAGTGCTGGCCACATCCTGACAGTATTAACTGCATATATATATATATATATATATATATATATATATATATATATATATATATAGGTCATTGACCCCTGCATATTGTGGACATGCTGCAAGTTATCAGGTTGATTGGGACAGCCCTGGCAATGTGTGCTCTGCTGCTGTTTCCCTGCAAACATACATGTTATTGCATTTCTATGGGAATATGGGTGTGGGGGGCACACCTGTCAGCTGTACACATTTGCACAGACTGTGCTGATATTTGCTTTACATTTTGGTTCCATTTAGAATAGTATTGCGCCTTGTCTTGGAGACTCGAGGCATATCACCAAAGACCACAGGTCAGAGTGTAATGGCATACATTTGAGTTTCAGACTTCCTACCCTTCAGAGCATTACTGCAACCTCAAGACCTGCTGTGATATCACTGTGTAAGTCTGTAGGGGGGTATTTCATAATTGTCTGCATTTGTGAGTCTTTGCAAGACATTTCTTAATGGTTTTCTATGGCTGACTTGCTGGGTGAGGCTGAGGGGTGAGTATGGGACCCCCACATTGACATCCATGCCTTTGACTTATGACCCCCAAGTTAGTTGGCCCCCCACATATACTGCAGTGGGATTTGTCACCTTGGGTACTACTGCATAGTGTGGGGAAGTCAGTATTGGGCAGACATTTCTTGGTGTTTCATATAGCTGTTAGCTGTCTGCTGCTATCTTAGTAGGCCACCCCATTCCCTTGCATGCATGCTGTTAGTTGTCTGCTGCTATCCTGGTAGGCCACCCCATTCCCTTGCATGCATGCAGCGATACCATAAATATGCTACCAGAACATACTATTTCATTCATTTATTGTTAAGAAGACTGACTTACCTTGTGCCTGCAGCAGTTGAGAGGATGGTGATTGAGGGCTGCCTGTGTCAGATGCATACAGTACACTCCCTTTACATTATAAGGTTCAGGTAGTGTGATGTGTGTGGGATCCATTTCACTGTGTGTGAGAGTCGGAAAGAGATGTCATTCCCTGGGTCCCTACAGTGTCAGTGTGTGTGCTATGCATTGCCTCCTTACCAAGGCCAGGGAACATTGGGCATGCCTCCATCTGCTTACAGAAGCTGGCTCATGGGGGTTCCTCCTCTGAGACTCTCTGTGCTTGTGGGGACCTTGGCAATTGTGGCGGGCTGTGTGGCCATTCACCATGCTGTTCCTGCTGCAGCTGTTTCCACAGGATCATATTGTGGAGCATGGCACATACTATGAACATGTGTGCACATGTGGCTGGAGAGTACTGCAGGGCTGCACCAGATATGTCAAGGCAGTGGAACCGTGACTTCAGCATCCCAAACACACACTTTATAATGATCCCGGTTTGTGTGTGTGCCTCATTATGGCATTCTTGAGTGCGTGTGTGTGCATTTCTGATGGGTGTCATCATCCACAGCTCCAGTGCATAGCTAGCATCACCCACCAGATGGCCATAGCAGCTGTCCCCCCTGGCAAATCCTTGGTACAGCTGTGAGGAATGCCAGATGTGGGAGTCATGATAGCTTCCAGGGCTGCCAGCACACACATTAATGATAATGCCCTGAGCTTTGCACATGACCTGGCAGTTGAAAGAGAAAAAGCCCTTGCGGTTTACGTAGACGCTATCCTGTTCACTGTGTGGTGCTTTGATGTGGATGTGAGTGCAGTCTATGGCACCCAGTAACTCCAGGTAGTCTGCTACATGGTGGAAGAGGTGCATATTGCTGGTCCTCTCCTCAGGGGTGCTGGGGAAGTATATGTGCTCACCGACATGTGGTAGCATGGTATCCAGGAAGTGGTGGAGTACCCTGGATGCAGATGTCTGTGAAACCCCCATGATTTCCCCAGTAGGTCTTTGGAAAGTACCTGTAGATAATGTTCTTAAGGCTACACATACCTTGGTATCCACTGGGATGGGTTCCCCTTTGTTGGCTCCGGGTCTAAGGTGAGGCCGGCACAGCTTGATGAGTTACTGAGGTACGTCCCTGTCCACCCTGTAATGCTCAAGTATCTCCAGATCATGTAGGTTACCCTTGTAGGTTACCCTGGGTCTGAACACTCTTCTCCTCCTCCTCAGTCTGGGGAGGTTGTCAGCATTATCCTCCTCATCACCCTCAGCCTCTAGCACATACTGATGTATCAAAGTGACAGCATCCCCTAAAATTTTGTTGGTTAAAATTCCCCCGAGTATGTACAGCAATGGTGCAGAGTCTGTGGGAAAAAAACAGACTGAAAGGTGTATGCATAGTTTATACTGTTGTGCTGCAGATTCTTCTTGTATGATTGGGTTACTATCATACTTTCCACCTGCAAGCTATATTATTTGTACTTGATTGCTTTTATTCTGCTATTTCCCATTTTTTCCTTCCCATTTCTGCCCCTTTTAAGCCCCGCTGCCCAAATGTAAACAGTTCTGCTATTTCCATTTTTTTTTTTTTGGCTTAAGACTCGGTGCTCGCCATGCAAACCCGTTTAGCTAAAGTAAACACTTTTAAGAAGAAATGGCCCTCCCCTGGACATGAACACGCTCCTCATTTCATGGAATAAGTAAACAAAGCCGCAGACACAACCCCTTGCTTAGCTATGCTTAGCTGAGCTCAAATGGAAGCTGTGAAGCTCCAATGTGCTTACACCAAGCATGACACACCACCTTTTCAAGTCAGCCACTTCTCCTGCTTACCGCACTACATTATAGCTCCTACATGGTTAGGTGCATCCAGACAATGGTCTCCCATTTTGCTATACAGTAAATTTTGCTCATTTGCATACCCCACTGCCTTTATCCCTTGTTACACCACTACACCAGAGCCTTTCTTCTTAGCAACCACTGTTACCTATTATTGTTTTGGTTCTGCATGCCACTATAATGGCAAAACGCAAATTTCACTTAAAATTGTATTTTCACATTTTTTTTCTGCATGATCTCGTTTGCACATAACTGTGTTATGCTTAAACAGCTGAAATTGGCCAAAAAAAAAAACTTTTATTTTTATTACTTTGAAACTTTTTTCCATGCAATGGCCATATTTATGGGCATTGCCATGCCTAATAGTCATTATACATGCTTTACTTTGAGCTGTCATGCCCATGTTTTGATTTTTGCAAAAATGTACACAGTTAGTAACTGAATACATTTCTGCAATGGACACTGCTCTGACAAGGATGCCTGCCTGCTTACTGAATAACTAATTCACCTCATTTTCATGGTTTTCACTAGCAAATGAGGTATTTAGCATTTTTCAGTGGTGTCTGTGCCAGAATAGTGCTGCCAGACTATTGCACGCCCCCAGCCTTTTTTACTGAATCGCTCTGCGGCTATATTCCATGCAGAAGCTGCTAAACTATTCTGGCGTGGTAAAATTGCTTTATTGAATCCCAGGATAAGAGCTTCCAATAGTGGGAAAGAGCATATTCCCCTCGCCATTTTTGTACAATCTTGCACAGAAAAAAAGCCAGCTGGCATTTTAATAAAAGATATCCAGGCATTTGATTAATTTCTCTTTCAGTAGATCAACATGCAATTGACAAAATTTGATCTCCTGTGTCCAAAACCACCTAAATGGCACTACATACACAGACAGACAGACAGACAGACACACACACACACACACACACACACACATATATACATATATATATATATATATATATATATATATATATATATATATAAACGTGTGTATGTATAAAGACAGTGTGTGTGTGTGTGTGTGTGTGTGTGTGTGTGTGTGTGTGTGTATGAGTGCACATTTAAATGTGTCACTCCCTGTACCCTGCAACTGTTCTACTCATTTCAGTTGATGTAGGACACCCACTAGACTCATGAGTGATATTGCCTGTATTGAACCCACCCAACATTGCCAAGCAGTAAATTATCATCACCCATGCATAAACTTGAAACTTCATACAGCATGAGTTCTGCTTGCTGAAGTCATGATTTGATGGCCTGAATTCAGGGGTTTTGCCTTAGGATCCTACCAATACTTGAAAGATGTCTGTAGCATGCTGCATTCTACATAACATGATTACTGGGAAGAATCCAAACTTTTTTTAATATCTAGAAAACATACCGACCTGCTAAAGCCATTTCCATTTCAGTCAGTATACCAGTATCATCAGACAACAGCAATGAGGCTAAGATACAGCAAGCAGCAACTGCAACACACATCCCTGACAGCAGCAGACATAGTATGTGGCAGGACAGGAGATGTGGCAGTGTCTAGATAAGAGTATTAGGCCCATAAGGAACACAATCTGACAGTCATACCATACTAACCTGATGTATGAGTGATGCCCCACCACTGGCCCAGTAATCAAGGATCCTCAATTGTCACCACTGGCAACAGTGGGGAATGCATAAACTGAGAGAACGACAGGTATACACATAGTATTTCCAGATGCAGCTATCTGCATCAAGTGCAAGTTCCCTTAAGAGCACACAGAGACCACAATAAGTCTGGGGATGGTTTCTTTCTCCTTCTCCAGATCCCCAGTAAGACTCCCCACTGGCACAGCTATAGAGTTGAGATCTCAGCTGAGTGACCAAGCCATGGCCTCCAACTGACACACATACTCTTTGAGGTTTGTTTATACACACACACACATACACACACACACACACATGCACACATGCACACACACACACACGCACACACACACACACACACACACACACACACACACACACACACACACACACACACACACACACACACACGCACACACACACACACACACACACACACATACCAGGAATGGCTGGCACAGATTTAGTAGCTATTCTGCTCAGACTATAAGGTAGTTATTACTGTCATCAGTTACTCCTTACCAGATACTTTAAGGCCCTTAACAAAGGGTGTCCAATCTTACTGTGTAATGTTACTATCAATACAAATGGTAGTTTGACCAAGAGCAAGGCTATAAGGAGTGGCCCATAGTGTCACCAAATAAGTATGCAATTACTCTCAGAATTTAAATATGTCTCACACATATCAGCCACAATGATAAATTTAAATATATTAGGTTCATTGGTTCATAGGTAGGTACTAGGCTATTGGCCCAAGGGCCTATATAAGCTTAGCCAAAAATGTACCCTGGCTTTCGCCACCCAAGAAAATTATTTTCCTGTGCCCCTGTCGAGCAGAGCCACAGAAGTGATCCCCGGGGTGAATTTCCTATCTCTCATCCAATCATCAAGATTTTTCTTGAAGAGTGCTAATGAGGAGCTCTGTTTGACATAGATAGGTAGTCTGTGCAAGAGTATGGGAAGTCTTTGGGACAGGAATCTATCCCTCCAGCATGTTCTGTTTATTGTGGTGACAAGGGTTAGGTCCCTAGAGCATGTAGCTAGGAGGGATTGGGATTTCTTTAAGTGGAGCATGTCCAACAGCTCTGGGTTTGACATAGCTTTGTATGGTAGGCAGAGATCGCCTCTGAGTAGGCAATATGCAACGGAGTAAAGCTGGAGTTTTTTGAGACGGTCAGTGTAGGGCATCTGTTTGAGGCCAGTAATCCTCTTTGTGAGATATTTCTGTGGCCTTTCCAGTTGTTGTAGATGTCTTGTGAGGTACATACTAAAATGGGCGTTGTACTCTATAATGGGTCTAATGAGTGATGAGTAGAGGGGAACAATGACCTCTTTTTTTCTGGATGAGAAACCTTTTGTGATGATGTGAGCCACGTAGAAGGATTTCCTGACCACTGTGGTGATGTGATTATCAAAGGAGAGACTACTGTCCACCTGTTTCCCAAGGTCTCTTTTCACATTTTCGGCATTAAGTAGACTACCAGCTATGTGGTAGTTCATGGGTACAGAGTTTTTACCAAAAGGAATGACAATACACTTTTTGGCATTGAGCTTCAGGCCATGGCATTGACAGCAGGCATCTGTTTCAGTGAGGCCCTTTTGTAGTATGTCCACATCGTTAGGAGTTTTGATTATGGCTCCTAGTTTGCAGTCACCTGCAAACTATGTTAGCCAAATACCTTCTGTGTTAGCCTGTACTTCAGAGAAGTAGATACCAAATAAGAGAGGACCCAGGACTGAACCCTGTGGTACTCCATTTGTCACTGGTCTGAAGTCGGATTTGGAGTCTGCTACTTTCACAGTGTGGGTTCTGTCCGTGAACCAGTTGGCAACCCATCTTGTGACATAGGGATTTATACCTAGTTTAGTGAGCTTATCTATAATTCCAGAGTGGGGGATGGTGTCGAAAGCCTTGGCAAGATCTAGATAAGCTGCGTGAACCACCTTACCCTCATCTATGGCTTTGGTGACTGCTTCAATGAAGTCAATCAGGTTTAGGAGACATGATCTGCCTTTTTCAAATCCAAACTGGGTAAGGTTCAGAGTTTGGAAATTACCAATGTCTTTGTTTATGAATTCCATGATGATACATTCCATGGCCTTGCAGACCAGGCTCGTCAGGCTAATGGGGCGATAGTTCCTGGGGTCCGTCATGGCTCCCCCTTTGGGGAGTGGGATAACTGTCATGGTGCACCATTCAGTGGGCACAAAGCCTGAGGTGAGGCTATGATTGAACATGGTACTTAGGTAGGGTGCCAGTTCATTCTGTAGTTCATGTAGAATGCAGCCTGGGATATTGTCAGGTCCCATGGATGCTGTGTTCTTGGCTTTGGAGAGTGTGTTTTTTACCTGTGCAGCCGTGATTACAGGAACCTTGCATTCTTCTGGTATAGAGATGGGCCCTCTAGGGGGTGAGAGGGGGGTAAAGTTAGCACTGAACTTATCTGCTATGTTGTTGACAATATCAGTTGGTTCTGTATATTTAGTGCCATTGTGCTGTAACTCAGAGCAGATCTGAGTGTTGCCATTAAGATTCTTGGCATAGCTATAGAATGCTTTGCGGTTGTCTTTAGAGTCAGTGGTAATTTTTTTTCGTAACTAGCTTTGGAGGATTTTATGAGGGATCTCAGCTTCTTACTGAGGTTGACAAGGGAGTTCCTCCAGTCATGGGATTTTACTCTTTTTTTGCAACAGTTTCTTTCTTCTGTTGAAGAGTTTGTTTATGGCAGAGGACCACCAGATTGGTTTCCATTTTTTGGAGGATAGCATCTTGGTTCTATTAGGGATTGCATGATCCATGCACTCGTGTAAGTGCTTATAAAGTGCATTTGTGTAGGATTCAGCAGATGTCCCTCTGTTGTCCGTCTGCATGGGTGTCATGAAGTTTGCCACTTCTGTCTTAAGAAGTGTGAATTTGGCTTTGTTGAAGATTTTTACGGTGGTTTCCCTAATTGGGGGTGGGGGCGGGATGTGGATGTCTAGGGTGATTAGCTTGTGGTTGGATCTGACCAACGCAGAATTGACCTCTTGTGTGGAACACCGGTTGCACATGTTGGTAATGACCAGGTCTAGGATATTGCTGTCCCTGGTGGGGGTGTGAATAAATTTATCCAAGGCATTGGAATTTATGAATTTCAGAAAACATTCAGCAAAATAGTTGGTACATGAGTAGTTTTCCCAGTTAATGGTGGGGTAGTTGAAATTTCCCATTATTAGGGTGTTAGGTTGTACCCTAATACTTTCCAGTGTATCAAGAAATGAGGAGTGGGAATCCTGGGGCATGGTGGGGGGTTTGTAGCAAGCTCCAATTTGGATTGCGGTCTTGCCTGGAGTTAGTTGCACTTGGAGAATCTCGGATGCATTATGCTGTGCAATTAGCCTGGAGGTATGGATATCCTTAATGAATATGGACATGCCTCCACCTTTAGTGCTTCATTCTGGGTTAGGTGGCTGAAAGGTGTGGTATGAATTATAGCCTGGTAATGCAGGGGTGTTCTCTGGAGCTTTGAACCAGGTCTCTGTCACTGCACAGATGTTGATGTTCTCCATTTTAAGGTGTGCCTCGAGTGAGTGCATTTTGAGGTTTAGACTTCTAGCATTGAGTAGCATTACCCTCAGATTTTGCTTGCTTGTACCTGTTACAGTGGTGAATTTGTCATTTGAACCTTGCCTAAAAAAGGCACTATAGGGGTGGCAAGAGCCTTAGCCAGTATCCAGAATCCCAAGGGCAACAGGTGCAGGCCATCTCTGGCAAAGCATCGTGGTTTGTTGATCATGTCATCCCAGGCAGACAAATATTGGATCCCCTTAGAATGACACCAGAAGCTTAGCCAATTTTTGAAGCCAATAATTTTGTCCTTGTACTGTGGCATCATTCTGGGTGATGGCAGGATGCTACTCAGGGCCAGGGTTACACCTGCCTGGGCTACAAGATCAGAGAGCTCCTCCATGTCTCTTTTCATGTAGTCCAGGGAGGTACGTCTCAGGTCATTCACACCAACATGGACAATGACAGTGTCATATTTGTACTTGTTGTGGAGTGACCTGAGTGCGTGCATTATGTGGCAGATCCTGACACCTGACAGGCAGCTGACAGTAACTTTCTCCTTGTTTAGCCTGGTGACTGGAACATCAGTGTGCCTGACTATAGAGTCACCTATGACTAGAATGTCTGGTACATTGTCATGCCTTAAGGGCTGTGGTTGAGTGGCACACTGAGTTTGTGGGCTATGTGTCATTTGGGTTGTGTTGGGGGGGGGGTGGAGTTTGCTTGCATTTCTGCTTTGGAGGTCCCTGATGCTTGGGCAGGTTTTTATTGAGAGCATCCACGAATGTAGGTGTGTGTTTTGTGTTTCTATGTGTGTGTTTTGGTGGTGTAGGTTTTGAGGGACTATGTGATGAGTGTGGTGTGGTGCAAGTGTTTACCTTCTCCTCTTGACTGAAGTAGTCCAGTCTTGGGTGAAGACAGCTTTGCTTCCAGTTTGGCAATATACGTGCATCTCTCACAAGTTGTAGTGTTGGGTGGTAGGAGGAGAGGGTTGTCTGTGTACATGAGGCAATTGCTGCATTGCCCCAAGATGCCCAGATTCATCAGGTAGACAGAAGAAATCACCGGGAGCTGACCCTTAGACATGCCTGGATAGGTGCTTATTTATTAAGTACTAAGAACTGCTTTCCTCTAGACAAGTAAGGAAAGTTGAGTGCTGTAGTAATTTGCAACTTATTTAGTGCTTACAACGAGTTCTGAACAAGTGCTGAGTTAAAAAAAACAGATTTGAGTGCTGAAACTAGAAAACTGGCTAGTTCTAAGAAACAAAATTAAGCTAGAAGGCTTCCCTCCAAAACAGAAAGGCTTGGAGGCACAGAAGCCTACAAACAGACTAGACCACTTACAGGAAAGGCAGGAAACAAGCTTAAACATTTTTTTCTTTACCAGATGCTATCTTTGTACACAGTAGGAGTGCCTGAAATCAGAATATGATCTCACTGCATTCAGTTGAGTGAGCAAATGAGATGGGCCCAGAAGGAGTATCCAAACACAAATTTACAAGAGGGGCGGGCAGTTTCAAAGCCACCAAGATTAACACCAAAACAAAAACAGGGAGGGTGGGTGGGGAACTAACTGACAAATCAGAATCAAAACTTCCAGTTCAGTTAATATTCAATGCAACACAAATAAATCAATTTAAATGCCATATTATTTGAAAAATGTGCAGATAAAAGGTACTTAAATTCTCTTATATGTCCAGTTGAATACAGCTAGATCTTAGCCGGCCAAAGCTGAGGTTTTTAGCAGAAAATATTCCTAAATGAACCACTAAAATAGGTAGTGACAGGCTATCAATGAATGAGACTACCCCCACCTGCAATTACTAACAGCAATAAAAATCTAGCAAGCACTAACTGACAAAACAGAGTCAAAACTTCCAGTTCAGTTAATATTCAATGCAACACAAATAAATCAATTTAAATGCCGTATTATTTGAAAAATGTGCAGATAAAAGGTTCTTAAATTCTCTTATACATCCAGTTGAATACAGCTAGATCTTAGCCGGCCAAAGCTGATGTTTTAAACAGAAAATATTCCTAAATGTACCACTAAAATAGGTAGTGACAGGCTATCAATGAATGAGACTACCCCCACCTGCAATTACTAACAGCAATAAAAATCTAGCAAGCACTAACTAACAAAACAGAGTCAAAACTTTCAGTTCAGTTAATATTCAATGCAACACAAATAAATCAATTTAAATGCCAAATTATTTGAAAAAATGTGCAGATAAAAGGTGCTTAAATTATCTTATATGTCCAGTTGAATACAGCTAGATCTTAGCCGGCCAAAGCTGAGGTTTTAAGCCTTTTTTAATAATAAAATAAATGTAATAATAATAATAATACTAATAAATAACAAAAGAACAAGAAAATACACAGTAAATAATCACAGTTACATCAGAGTTCAAAATCATAAGAAATATTTAAAACAACATTGCAGGGCAGTCTCAAATAAATAAAGAAAACATCTAAGCTATACTTCACTATATTCCTGTTTTAATCTAAGAGAAATTACTTTACCCTAGTTAATTTACTTTCAGAGCAAGGCAAGGCAGATGTGGTGAATGGGTTTTCCAGCTGATGTTGTCAGGTCAAACGCAAATACAGAATACTTTGCCTCTCTCAGAGAGTTCTTAAATTAATATCAAATATTACTGCTGGGTTAGCTTGCAGGATGACCTCACTTCTTGACATCTGACTTTAGTTCCCAAGCTAAACACCCATTGCTAGAAACTTCCAGCCTTTAGCATCTACTTGTGAAAAATACATAGCCCTCAGATCTTTTCAGCTGATGGAAGACATAAAACAATAAACCACTTACAGGACAATGCAGAAGGCTTCCTAGTTTTAGACATCCTGTCTTCTTGCTGCATTGAAACCATCTTTTATGGCTTAGTTATAAAATAATTTAATTTCAACTATTTTTTTCTGAAGTTTTGCAAGTTAACCTTTTATGTTCCAGTTTCCACTGTTAAAATACATACAGTTACAATAGTGTATATACATTTCTATTATTTTCCAGTAGGGTACTCTGTGGACACATCTTTAGGCTCGGTACTTTACAAAGCCCTTCAACACACACTTCTGTACCAGCAGTTTGATATACAGACAACATACAGTTCTAGTACATTTGTAACACAGGCATATGAATCATGTTGATATTCACAAATGACATATGATTATTTACAAAATTCCAACTAGCTGTGCTGGCAGTACCTCTTTTTGTCACACTTCTCCCACCCTCAAAATATTCAAGCTAGTTTTTCAAGTGACCCTTGAGAAATGTTGCTTGAGAGGGATGACTATCTGGGAATACATTACCCCATTCCCTGTCTTGAGAGCCCATTTCTGTAGGCATTGCTAACCACACTGTGGTGCTGCACTGTCATATCATATGCCTGCGACCCTAGGCTCCACCTTAGTAATTTGGGATTTTCCTGGCTAGGTCCCTGTAGCTATAGATCTCCCTCAGACTACTCCTGCCTCATATCATCAATACATAGTACAAAAGCCTCCTTGTCATAGTACGGTTTCATCATGTTAACATGGTACAGTTTGTGCCCCTGCCTCCTGCCTAGTAGTTCCACCATGTAGTTAACATCACTCACCTTCCTTACTACTTTGAAGGGTCCCTCCCAAGCAGCTTGTTGTGTCTGACAGGAATGAGAACCATTACCTGCTGCCCTACAGCATACTCTCTAGCTTAAGCATTCCTGTCATACCAGATCTTTTTCTGCTGTTGGGCTTCTGCCAGGTTCTTCTGGGCTAAGCCCATGAGTTCCCAGAGCCTTGTCCTGAGGTTTAGGACATATGCCACAACAGAATCCCCTCCCACTCATCATGAATCAAATCTAGAGGTCCCCCTCAACCTATGCCCATACAGCAACTCGAAGGGTGAAAAACCTGTGGATTCCTGGGCACCTCTCTGTAAGCAAACACAATAGGTGGGGCAAATATCTGTCCAACTCCCTCTTGAATTGGTGTGCAAATGCCTGTAGCATGGTCTTTAGTGTAGAGTTTAACCTTTCCACCAGACCAAAAGTCTTGGGACAGTAGGATGTAGTCTTTGAGTGCTTCTCCCCACAGTGCTTCCACAGACAAGCCAGCAGGTTTGACATGAAATTGGCACCTCTGTCAGTCAGTATTGTTTCTGGGAAATCTACCCAGCTGAAAATCTCTAACAAAGCATTTTCCACCTTTTCTGCCTGAATGGAGGACAATGCCACTGCCTCATGGTATGTGGTAGCACAATCTGCTACCACTAGGATATACTTCTTCCCTGTGGATCTTGGGGTACTCAGAGGCCCCACAATATCCATAGCTGCCCTCTGAAATGGGTCCTAAGGCATCAATGAAACTTTCACTTTGTGTCCTGCCATGCCTATTTTTGCACTACTCACAGATCCTCCAGTACACTGTTACATCTCTGGAAATTCCAGGCTAAACAAAGTTCTGCATAATACGTGTCTTTGTATACTTTATGCCCATATGACCAGCAAAGGGAATATCATGGACTATGGCTAGAAGTGCCAGATGGTAGGCTCTGGGCACTACCAACTGTTGTATTCTCTCACCCTCTAACCCTCCCTCACCGGTCCACTCGCTATACAATAACCTGTTGTCCCAGTATACAAATTCACCCTTCCCTTAAGAATCCGGTGCCTGACTAGCTACCTCCCTCAGGCCTTGTAATGTTGGGTCTGGGTTTCTTTGTAAGGTTCCACAGGAAGTCTGGTATTCTCTGACAGCGGTGCCTCACTGTCAGTCTGGGTACTACTACTCACCTCAGCCCTTGTAATCACTCTGTCCAAGGGAACATCAGTACACACAAGCAGCTGTGGCTCACCTTCAGTCTTACTGCTACAGGGTAGCTCCCGCTCTGAAGTAACCACCACACCAGTCCTAACTTTAAGTCTGTGGTCTGCCTGGGTCCTGTCAGGCTAACAAACCCACATGCTTGTCTCCAAGCCTGATTGTGTGTCACTCCATGCACACAAGGTACTGTATTATCAAAATCATTCCCTGTCAGGACATCTGCGGGGATATCCTCAAACACACTTACTTGCTGGCTTCCTTTTCCATCCTTCCAACCAAGGTGAAGCCTAGCCAAAGACATTTGGAATGGGGTCCCTCCTAAAGCTTTGACTGGAGTAGACTGTACAAGCAAGTAGTGCTCCTCTTGAACCATTGCAGGCTTAACAATTGTTAAATCATAGGCTGTGGGGGCGGAGCCTGAATGGCTAACTGAAAGCAGCAGTATTTTAGAGCTCCATATAACTAGTTAAATAAGACAGGAAAACAATTTATTTTTTTTCTTCAAAGTATAAAATTTTATAGATAAAGGACTAATTTACATAATTAGACACTTTGGTGAAGTTTTACAAATAATTTCTTGTCAAAAAGCTTGGAGATATAGTCACTTGTTAAAATGAGCAACTCAAAGAATTCTTACCAGGATGCTGCCTTAAAGAAGGAACTACAACAGAAGGCATCTACCCTGCAGGAGTTGCCTTTGAAGATGGATGATTTTAAAGAGAACCTGGAAAATCTTAAAACAAGCAGTCAAAAACAGGCTGACACCCTCAAGGAAATGCTACAACAACACCAAACAAGGATAACAGGAATAGAGGTTTCTCTAAATGACTTAGAAAGCAGACTTAAGGAAGAGGAAACACAGAAAGAACTGCTTCTTAAACAAAACACTTGGTTGGTTAATAAAGTAGATGACATGAAAAATAGGGAGAGGAAAAATAACATCAGGATTTTCGGATTACCTGAAGGTGAGGATATTATTTCCTTTTTATCAAGCTGGATCCCCGACTTTTTAAATTTAAAAGAAGGACTTTCCTTTGGCATTGAAAGGGCACACAGAGCTCTTGAGAAACCTGCCACTAACTCAAACTCTCCTCCTAGGTCAATAATTATCAAATTTCTTTCATACTTGGATAAGGAACTGATTTTAAGATCTGCTTGGAGGAAGGCACCTCTAAAATATAAACAGAGCCTGATAAGATTTGATAACGACTATTCATCTTGAATAATGGAACAAAGAAAAATGTGTGGCCAATGATAAAGTTTCTGAAACAAAATAACATCAAGGCACAACTTGCATATCCAGCTAAGATAAGAATACTGTATGCCAATGAGATGAGGACTTTTATTGACTTAGAGGAAGCCTCTTCATTTATTAAAACTAATAATGTGATTACTTTACGAGAAGATATGGATTGGATGTCACCTACTCTCAAGAGAACAAAAGAAACAAATGTCTGGACAGATGTCAAAAAGAAGAAGCAAAAGACTGATACTGTTACAGCCAAATCTCTCAAAGCATCTGCTATGATATGAATTGTTTTAACATTACTTTAAAGGACAAATTTTACTGCTTGGAATTTTAAAACAAAGGTAACTAACTACTGGAATCTTTATCTATATTTTTTGAAAATAGATGACACATGAGAGTTTTCACATTACCTCAGGTATGTAAAACAGGGTACTTTTCTTTCACAGAAGGCGGGTTATATAGCACATAAAATTTTTATACTGTAAATCAACATACATAGTATATGTGTATTTTCTCTTAATTTTCTCTTTTCTTTCTCTCTTCTCTCTTTTCTCGTTATTTTAACTGCATATTGTCTCCCTTTCTAAATTCTCTCCTATTTACTATACTAATATAGTCTGTATATATTTAATAACTCACTATCTATACATAGATAAATAATAGTCTAAAATAATCTAGTTTTAAGGTAGACTAATTGGAATAGTGAACATAATTAATTGTTATTACAATATTTATTAGATTAATGATGGTCACTGTTATGCTTATTGGGATTGGGGACATGTTCGTGATTAACTCTGAAATGTTCCATTCATGTACATATGTTCTTTGAATTATTTCCTTTTAGTATTAACAAATCCATAAAAAATAAAAAAAAAAAAAATAAAAAAAGGAGGGAAAAATGTACTGTTGGTTAAGAGAAATGAAGCTTCCTTCACATTCTATTTTGCCATAGCAACAGTAAACGGTTGCTGCAGTTTCTAAGGACACTGTGAATTTGCGAAGTGCATTTAGCCTCACAGATAACAAATAATAAGAAAAAATGTTGTTTAGTTATTAAAATGAAAAACAACCTAAACAAGGTAAAATAAATACATAATAGGATTATTTGTAAATATTTTATGATTTATCCTCACAGGATTACATATTCCTGGAAACACAACTGAAATGTTCCCAAACTACAAGTGCACTGACATGTAGCTGCTTGATTAAAAAGTATTACTCAGTTTAACATGCTGATTTTACAAGCTGTCTGCACTGTAAAAGTTACATGTTATATGTTACTTGAAATTGTCAGTCTCTAGAGCATATGAAACGATACATATTACTTTTTGCAACATGTTATCTTTGCAGTTACCTCACACTCTGTACAAACTCACTTGGTAACTGATAGCTATTCATTTAAAATATCAGTTTAAATATTAAATGTGCCCTTGAAATGCTATTGACATTTTGGCAAAATATAATCTGAACTGTAAAATGAATGACTTGAAAGAAGTGAAGTTGTTGTTGTTGTGTCTTTCGACTTGAAAGAAGTGAAGTAATGCATAGATTTCAGACAGTTCTTGACACTACAGTAAAAGTAAAAATATATATTCACAAGGAAGTATTGAAATGTTTTAGTCTTCCAGTTAAAATAGCTTACTGTCAACATTTTGTGATATCAGAAAGTTTGAAGAGCTAGGAAATTACTATTCTTTGTCTTTATAATGATTATTAGACAGATGTTCGACTCTACTTAGTTTAATGAATTGTGACATATGTTTATGAGGAAAAGTGGACTCAATTATTCACATTGGACTACACATTCCTGGAAATTCAACTGAAATGTCCCCAAATTACTTGTGAATTTAAATGAAACTGCCTGATTAATAAGCATAATTTACTTTAACAACCTGAATCCATAAGCTATCTGTTCTATATATGTTACATTATATATGTCACTTGCATATGACAGTCTCTAGAGCACACAAAAAAACACATATTGTGTTTGCAATCTGCTATATTTGCACTAACCATACATTCTAAACTAACTCAATTGGCAACTGACAAGTTATTTATTTGAAACATCAGTCTAAATATTAATTGTGCCCTTGAAATATTGTTGCCGTTTTAACAAATCAAAACCTGAATTGAAAAAGGAATGATTTGAAGAAGTGAAGTATTGTACAGATTTCAAAGACAGCTTTTGACACTACAATATAAGTAGAAATGTATACATGCAAGGAAAAATTGAAATGCGTTATACTTTTAGTTAAAATAGCTTATTGTTAACTTTTTGCTTTATCAGAAAATTTAAAGAGCTAGGAAATTATTTCTAATTTGTCTTTATAATGTTTACTAAAGTGATGTTAGTCACTGACTTGTTTAATGGATTGTGTCATGTACAAGATGGACTACTGAATGTTATTTCTGTTTACCTATGTTTGCTGAATTTCTTTTATTAGTACTGACTTAAAACAAGGGAAAGAAAGGGAAGGAAATCTCTGTTTTTGGTCAAGAGAGGGGAGGTTTAAGAGTATTCTAACTGCCCTGAGAACTCTCTTAGATGCTTTAAATACTATTTGATTAATACTTACCTAAGGTAAGTCTTGATTACCATGTAGGTACCTTCACATTCATTCTAGACCTGATGTGATTACCCATTCTGGAAGCAGGAGGTGCCCTATTCAGGATGGGAATTGTTAGGGTGATCATAGTTCATTCTTATACTCTGCTTTGTAAATCTATAAATATGTAAAAGCACTGCACACTAGAATGTAGGGCACCTCTACTCAGAGTCAGGATGCCACTGATAAGCCATGTCTTTTCATAAGTGTAAGCTGAAGTTGGTGAGCTGAAGAGTGGGGAAATAAAGGAAGACAGTACACCTACAGTAAATTCATATTTCATTGGTAATCACTCATTGTCTTCTGTAGAGTCCTTTTAGTCAAATTATTTTAGTAATAATCTATTTGTTGTTGGCTTATTTAGTGTATGCTCCTCTGTTGCATTTAATTTATCCAAAATGACATATCTGACATGTTTGGGATTTCTTAAGGGTAACTAAATATTGGATATTTTCTAAGTCAACATAATAATTGTTTACACTACTAACATTCCATCCTGATATATAAAATACTATAGAACAATAATAGAATAATATAGAATTTCATATCTCTTTTTCTCCATATAATAATTTAACATATGGAGCTCAGCTGATATTATTGGTTAAAGGTATGAGTGATAATCCAATAGATCTATCTTTATCTATTGTATTAGGAATGACTTTCAATCCATGTTTAATGGGAAATTCATATTTACTTGTATTTGATACTTTAGAATTAATGTTTTATAGAAGTACTTTTTTAAAGCCTGACCGGAATTTTACCCTACTTATATTTAAAGAAGAAAGAACACCAAATTACACTCCCAAGTTTACACACATAAAAATAACATCCAATGTTATCAGAGAATATGGTATAACTACTATAATCAAAATAAAAAAAAGAAGCAAAATGTTTCTTCCAACAATTACTTGAAATGGATTTAACATTCTTATCATTAAATACCAATGGCTTAAATAATGCAAATAAAAGATCAAACTTACTAAAATATTTCAATCTAAATAAGGCACAAGTAGTAGTTCTCCAGGAAATGCATTTTAAGACTAATGATAGCTTTATTTGGAACCCTAAGGACTACACAGTCTTAGCTCAATCCTCCTATAGAACAAAGGCAAAAGGAGTATCAATTCTCTGGAAGGAAAACATAATCACTCCAAAAATTATTTATAAATATGAAGACAAAGAAGGTCTACTAGCATTTGTTGTAATTAAATTTAATAACAGAATATGGACCTTAGCTAATCTTTATTGGTTCCCAGGAATTGGAGCAGGAATGGTTAAAAAACACCTAGATTATATTTCCAACAATTATAAAGGAAATTTTATACTGGGAGGAGTCTTTAATTGTACCTTAGAAGCTTCTGAAACCACCAAGAAGTCCTTTTGCATAGCAACTATTTCAAAATCCTTAAAAAATGGATTGATTCATTTCATTTAATTGACACTTTTAAAGTAAAAGATGATAAATCCTTATTATTTTCCCATAAAGACCATAGATTTGGAACACAGACCAGAATAGACAAATTATTCCTAGTTCAAGATTTACAAACAAAAATTCTCAACTTCTCAATAGTTCCATGCCCCTTCTCAGATCATGACTCTCTGATAATGAAGATCCAAATAGAGTTTAAACCTTTAATCCTCTCAACTAGAATTACATCATATATCATGAAAATTAAAGAATTCAGACCCTGGATGTTGTCAGAACTACAATTATTTTTTTTAATTAATAACACAAATCAGTAGAGTCATGGTTTGGGACTCATTAAAAGTGTATTTATTTGGTAAGACCCTTAGCTGGTACAAAAACAAAGTCAGAGAGTGGGAATCTGAATCATTAGGCTTGCAAACCAGACTCTTGACAGCAAAATCTAAAAAAAAAATCAGAATTGTCCAGAAGTCAAAAAAGAAATAGAGGAATTAAATAAAAAATATAATGAAATTCTAACACACAAAACTTGTCTAGCCTTGGAAAAATTAAAATAAAACTCATTAGCCGCCTCCCCCAGATATCTACAAAACTTATCTACAAAAATTAAAATACAATCTAAAGCAAATAACATTAGTAGTATATATCATGAAAAGAAAGGGAAAAAAGTATCAGATATAGGAGACATCCTTGAAGCATTTTGGTTCCATTACATGGAACACTTCAAAAAAAGAAGATTTAGATACCAACCAAATAAACTTAGATGCAAAGCTTATCAATATAAAAAAAATCCCCAAAACTTAAAACTAGACCTACAAAAACCTATATCCTACAAATAAATTGTTGACAAGATAAAAGAAAGTAAATCTAACAAAGCTCCAGGGATAGCTGGTATAATTACAGAAATTTACAAACTCTTCCCTTCAACAGTAATCTCCCTTTTTCATAAAACTTTGCTAGAAGTCCAGTCAGAAGCAAAAATACCACCCTCGTGGAAATATTCTCTCATAACACCAATTCTAAAAGATAATAAACCATTAGACCTTTGCACCTCATACAGACCTACATCATTACTCAATAATGATTACAAAATATTCATGTCAACTGTAGCTAACAGAATGAAAATCCCACTTTCAAAGACAATTAATAATGATCAAACTGGATTTTTATATAACAGGCAGACACATGATAATATTAAAAGCAAACTTACTCTTATAGATTATGTGAATAAAGAAGATAGAGAAACACTTGTAATCAGATTAGACATAGAAAAAGCCTTTGGTTCCCCCAAATGGGAATATCTATTTAAAACTTTAGCATTATTTGAATTTTCTCCTCCCTTCATCTTATTACTAAAAACATATATATTAATAACTTAGCCTACATTAAATTAGGTCATTTCACCTCAGAATCTATCCATATAACAAAAGGTACTAAACAAGGATGCCCCTTTCTCCTATTCTATTTGCTTTGGCTATAGAAATACTTGCAGAAATAATACACAATAATCCAAGAATAAAAGGAATAGACGTCTATGACCAGTACATATCTAAAATAATGCTTTTTGCTGATGATATTTTATTAACCCTATCAAACTCCAGAGAGGCATTAGGAGAGCTAGAAGCAGTAATGGAGAAATTTTATAAGATTTCAGGTCTATGCTTTAATAGATGAAAATCAAAATTTCTATTTTTAAATAAGAAAAAAGAACTACAAGTTACAGATAAATCCATCACAAGAAAGCAAGAACTTACACTAAATTATTTAGGAATAGTGTTATGCAAAAATATAAACAAAACAATGTTAATAAATTATAAAAACATTATTGAAACAATAAAAATATATATAGAAAAGTGGAACAAATTATTAACTTTTGAAGACAGATTGCAATTAATAAAAATGGTCTTATTGCCAAAAATACTATATGCAGCATTAGCAATACAGTTAATTCCTGAAAGATGCATTCTTAAAGAAATAAACTCATGTTTACTAAAATTTTTATGGTATCCCAAAAAGAATAGAGTTGCTCTAATTCATCACATTAGACCCTGGAAAAAAGGAGAATTGAACTTTCCAGAATTAGATACATATATAAAAGCATCTGTGCTTAAAACTACAATAGACTGGATAAACCCAAATTATTTTGTCAACTGGAAAGCATAAACGACGGCTATATTAACAAATTAATTTAATCTGTTAAAAAAGTTTTAATAGCAAACAAATCAAACAAACCCTGGTACATACTATGTGCAAGCATGCAATATAATATAACAAAACCTTCTAAAACAACACTGATTAATCATTACATCACTTTCTTTAGGAAACTTATTAATGTAAACATAGATCTAAAACTTTGATTTGACCTTTTAACCCCATTTACCATCACTAAGAACTTTCCTCACAAAATATATAGGGAAACAGTAACCTCCTGTGAACAAAATGATTCTTATGCTGGTTTCAGTGTGTAAATAAATTAAATGTTTTAGATATGCATATTATAAAAAATGCTTACAATATTCCAACACAGGACTGGTTAACCTTACAAAGCATTCTAATGTACACTCAAGATTTATGAAGATTAATTAATAATTCCTTATTTAAAGATATTCAAAATCTAATAAGTTTTCTGTATGAATTTATATATAATAGTTATGAAAAGAAACATTCAATTTCAAATCTATATAAAGAGTTAATAACATATACAACAATTCCCAAACCATCATACTGGCAGTTCTTAACAAAACGTCAGTCATTGCCATTAACAGAAGAAATTAAAACTAACATCTTACTATCAGTTAATTATACCTCTAACACACAGTACTGGAAAATATTTAACTGGAAATACTTACATGGAGCATTTTTAATATCAGATAGAATTAAAAAGATCAGTACTACTACAAATATTTTTTGCTGGAGGTGTGAAAAGTCAAATAAAGCAGACTGGATTCATATCTTTATGAATTTAATAAAATTAAATCATATTGAATGGAATCAACCATTTTTTACAAGCTTTATTTAATGAATCCTTTACCTTAACTAAAGTATTGATAATTCTAAATGTAATTGAAGGCCCCTTCCTGAATAAGACAAATACGTATTTGTTATGGACAATACTTGCTATATCTAGGAAATGCGTAACCAGAAGGTGGAATTCAAATACACTCCTGACCTAGGAAGAATTTTACACTTTACTGAAGACAACTGCATTGATGGAAATAAAAATCAAAGAACTACGAATCTATCCCAGGCCATTGGTAAATAATCCTTGGAAGAAAGTTATATCTTTGTTGGACACTCTGCAATAATCAATATTGTATCTCTGATAACTGATCTGTTAATTCTATATTTAATTACATACAGTGTATATAATTGAAAGGCTATTGTAAATATTGTATATAGTTGTTTAAAATGATATTTAAAAATATTATGTAAATGTTATTTTAAATGAAAATAAAAAAAATATTTGAGGAAGTCATAGGCTGTGTCTCTCTTAGAAGTGGCCTATTTCCTATTTACTAAGATAGGATATAACCTCTTGTGGTAGTTTGGTACCCTTGTTGTCTCCATAAAACTTACTGCTGGCATTCTGTCATTCCCACTTACTGGCTCACCCACCATTTTTTCCCACATTGCCTTTGTGTACATCTATATGCTACATAGTCCCACTGGTTGCATTTAAAACATTTAACCCTTGGTCCTGGATGTGAACCTGGACTATTGGCTTCCCCTGCTACTGGTGGACTCTTTTGGGGCAGTCTAGGCTGCCCACCATGAGTTCCCTTAGACAAATGAGTAGCACCGGGTATTCTTCTCCTGTACAGTGGTGCCCTGCTTGCTAGGCATAGGTCTCTCTTCTTTGCCAACTCATCTGCAGTATTGCATTGCCTATCTGCTAACCAGATTCTCATGTCCTCAGGCAAAGTGCTAAGGGCTTGTTCCCTCACCATAAGGTCTGCCAGCTTTTCAAAAGTGGTGGCCTGACACCCACTCACACATATATGAAAATAAGTGCTTAACTCAGCAATATATTCAAACATACTTTCATCTGCCTTGCGTCTATGCTCACAAAACTTTTTTCTATAAGCTTCAGGTGTTAACTTAAAACACTTTAACAGACAATTTTAACAGTATTATAATTTAAGCAATCAGTATCAGACAACTTAGAAATAGCAGTTACAGCTTTACTATGGAGTAAGGGGATCAGGAACCTTACCCGGGGCCCTTGGTCAACATTATACTGTTTACATACCCTTTCAAACATATGAATGAAACTATCAAAATTATCACCTTCTGTAAATTTTGGAAGACATTTACTGACCTTTATGGCTTCTTGGGTTCATTTATTCCCTTCCCCATTACCTCCTTGACCCTGGCAGAGTCAGCATCTCCTTCTCATGTTTCCTCTGCCATCTCAGTCTGTCCGCTGATTCTAGTGCCATCTGTTTATTCTTTTCTTCAGCCTCTAAACATCACAGTCTCTGTGCTGATTTTAGTTCTAATCCTTTGGCCTCCAGTTCGAGTCTCTTGAACGCCAGATGGATTTTTAAGTTCTCTGTGGAAAGGTTGAACTGTCCATTTTCTGATAGTTGTACATCTCCAAGGCTAGTCTGATTGTCCTCCAGGTTGCTGGTCTGTGATACAGCTGTGACAAAGCCTTCAATCATCTCTGCTTTAGTCAGGTTGGCATGCACCAGTCCTTTGTATTGGCACATCTCAGCCAACCATCTCCTTGTCAGCTTGCCATACTCCTCTGCTGACATCCTTGCCTGCTCTCCCTGACTAACTAAGCTAACAAAAATATAAAACGATTGTGATATGAAACTTTGAGTGTTCACTGTGTTGCTGATTGAGAGTACAAACACTTTCCTTAGTGACTACTGTTTACAGGCTACAGGAATTCAATATCCAAACCACTGAATCCTAATATGTGGATATCCCAACCTGCCAACCAATTAACATGTGATGTGGATATCCCACCACTGTCCACCAATATAAATGTGATGCCCCATCACTGGCTCAGTAATCAAGTGCACTCAATCCTCACCACTGGCAACAGTGGGGGATGTACACACTGAAAGGATGACAGGTACATAGACATTATTTCCAGATGCAGCTCTCTGCATCAAGTGTGCTTTCCCCTAAGAGCTCACAGAGACCACAGGCAGTCTGGGTCTGGGTCTGGTTTCTCTCTCCTTCTCCAGATCACCAGTAAGACTCCACACTGACACAGCTATAGAGTTGAGATCTCAGATGAGTGACCAAGCCAAGGCCTCCTGCACCCCTCTCTGCCTGACCAGTGTGCTTTCTGTCCTTGCCCAAGTAGCTAACACACACACTCTTTGAGGTCTGATTTATGCACATGCACACACCCGGGAAAGGCTGGCACAGGTTTACTAGCTACACCCTCTTCTGCCCAGACTATAAGATAGTTATTACTGACACCAGTAACTCCTTATCAGTTACTTTAAGGCTCTTAACAAAGGGTGTCCAATCTTACCATGCAATGTTACTATCAATACAAATGGTAATTTGACCAAGAGCAAAGCTATTAGGAGTGGTCCACAGTGTCCCCAAATAAGTATGCAAGTACTCTCAGAACTTAAATATGTCTCACAAATATCAGCCGCAATGATAGGTTTAAATATGTTTAATAATAAATAAAAAAAGAACAAGAAAATACTCAGTAAATAATCACAGTTACATCAGAGTTCAAAATCACAGGAAATATTTAAAACAACATTTCAGGACAGTCTCAAATAAATAAAGAAAACATCTAAGCTATACTTCACTATATTCATGTGTGAATCTAAGAGAAATTACTGAATCCTCATTAACTTACTCCCAGAGTAAGGCAAGGCAGATGTGGTGAATGGTTTTTCCAGCTGATATTGTCAGGTCAAAGACAAATACAGAATACTCTGCATCTCTCAGAGAGTTCTTAAATTGATATCAAATATTACTGCTGGGTTAGCTTGCATTGTCATCTGACTTTAGTTCCCAAGCTAAACCCCCATTGCTAGAAACTGCCAGCCTTTAGCCTCTGCTTGTGAAAAAATACATAGCCCTCAGATCTTTGCAGCTGATGGAAGACATAAAACAATAAGCCACTTACAGGAGAATGCAGAAGGCTCCCTAGTTTTAGACATCCTGTCTCCTTGCTGCATTGAAACCATCTTTTATGGCGCAGTTATAAAATAATCTAATTTCAACTATTTTTCTGAAGTTTTGCAAGTTAACCTTCTATGTTCCAGTTTCTACTGTTAAAATACATACGTTTACGCAGTTACAACAGTGTATATACATTTCTGTTCTTTTCTAGTAGGGTACACTGTGGTTACATCTTTAGGCTCAGTACTTTGCAAAGCCTTTCAACACACACTTCTGTACCAGCAGTTTGATATACAGACAACATACAGTTCTAGTGCATTTGTAACACAGGCATATGAATCATGTTGATATTCACAAATGACATATGATTATTTACAAAATTTCAGCTAGCTGTGCTCGCAGTACCTCCTTTTGTCACAGTATGCAGTGCTAGTTAATACATATCCTGCCACTAAAATGTTGAGTCAAACTATGCAACAGTCATCACACAAACACCACACATGGAGGATAGTGTAATGGGTCACAGGCATCATCACTTGCAAGTGATCAATGAGTCACTAATGATGTCACAACCTAGGATTGGGGGGATTTGTAACAGAAGTGATGGGGGGGCGTCTTGTGACAAGGTGTTTTCTGTGTCATATACAACGTTCATCCATGACAGTGAGGGAAGTCAAACTACTGGACTGCTATACAGAAGGGGTGCTACTATCTGACCATTATCTGGGACCACTGCACTGGCTTGTTAATTTATGAATATGAGGCCTATTGACATAGATGATCTGTTAGTTTAAGAACAGAACTTTTATGCTTCCTGACAAGGATGCAGGTAGTAGATGCTGCCCATGATGATAATGGGGTACTGGAGTGAGCTATTCCTAGACATACATGTGTAGACGTTTTACTCTACAGTGGACTCCTGATATGACTGCTCCACATATGCATCAGCCCACAACCATGGACAACACTTATGTATAGTGCATTGATGGCAGCATTTCTCCTCTATACAAAGGTGGATATGGAAATTATGTGTCCCACTATAGTGAGACCCAGCATGGAATGCTTCCTGGGCAAAGTGGTGTCATCAAGCTTTGGCAGTCTTAGATATCATCCTAATTGAAGCAATTCACTACATCAATCATTTCCATGTGTTTGTGGGGATCAGCAGAGATTGCCCAGCTGATAGCTAATGGAAGCATGCTGATTTAGCCTTAGCACCACCTGCATATCAGCAGCTGACTGTCACATGTGATAGCACCAGAATCTCCTGCTAGACTGCTATATGGTCACTATATCTGCACTGGATGTAGTGTATCCCCCTGCTGCTGCTGCAGACATAGGAGGAGCAGTTCTAGTGCCCTCAGTCACATGGGAGACACCCAATGGTGATGGATAGCACTCATGCTGCACAGCCTGTAGCTCAACAATTGGTAAGGCTCTACCTTCTCTTTGAGTAATGGCAGAAAATCTGCTAGGAAGAAGACAGACAATGCCCCTATGTCCCCTGACTGTGACTTGGTCAGAGTCTTGGCATCATCTTCACACCCTGCAGAAGTACCTACAGTACCTTGTTGTTTTGACCAGCCTGTACAAGTATCACAAAAGCAGTGGTCTGGCCTGTAAATATTCACTAAAAAACAGAGCAGAGAGAATATGAACACAAACTCTGTATATGACCTCGTGTTATACATGCAAAACGTAGTAAACACTATGTAGATACAGAACAGATCCATGCCTCTGTGGCCTGTGCACTTGATGTTCTAGGAAAAGTATATCGCTGTATTTGTAGCCAGGTAACACGCAATGCACAGATGTCATATACACATGCAATATGCTCATAGACCTGCATTTCCTCCTGAAATATGTAAAGGATGGCTACTACCAGAATTTTTTTTCCAGTCATACAGGTAGGATTCCTGTGCATTCATCATCTCTATGCAGGAACAGTAGAAATTCCTATATAACTGAAGAAGAAATGTATCTAATAATTCATGACCAAATTACATTTATCAGGAATTTTTACTGAATGTATTTATGCTGTTTTAATGAAAGCTCCTGATGAATGTTATCTAGTTCTAAATTATTATTACACTAGGAACTTCCCTCCCGAATCTCATTTAAACTTGTAGTGCCACTCCCTTCAATGGCTGACATCTTTGTCGCTATACCACATGCCATCTTGCAGAAACACCTGTTGATGTTGGTGACTTGCTTACTCCAATGCTATATTGTGTGATTCTGCCTACAGACATCAACGCTGTCTCCCACCCATAGTCCTGTAGAGGCTGGTGAGCACCCCCTCTCACCTTAGCAGGCAGCACCCATAGCTATTGAGTGCATTTAGCAAGATGTCATTTTCAGCTAATCTGAAGTTGCCCAACCACTGCTGTTCACCTTTTCTGAAGGACATCAGGAGATATTTCAGAGCAAGAGTCATAGCTTTAGCCCAAAGACCACTGGGTACAGTAAACTACAGATTACAAACAGCAGGTTGTCACAGAAATGAGCAGCATTCAGGAATGATGTGGGATGGTTACAAGCTTTTGTCACTGATATGCTATGCTGTGCTGTGGACAAGGGAAGTACTCCAGTGGTATCCCTAGACTGGTGGTAGGGACAGACATGACCAAGTTTACATCTGGGGTTGTTATGACAGGGAGGACAAAGGGCATATAAAAGTGAAGGGTTGCTTTCACTGATAACATAGATAGGGACAACATATACCATAGTATGTGAAAGTAGGCTCCTGAGGTATGATGTTGAGGTTATACATGGAATAACTACTGAAGCCCCCCACAGCACAAGCTCACAACATGTATGGTCATATCTTAATCTCATAGTACGTATGTGCAAGGCATAGGGGATAGTACAGGGACAGATGGTTTAGCTCCTTTTATTAATGATCTTACTGAATATCTCCTCTGTCTAGATTTCACTCTTTATGCAGATGGCATGCTCCTAATACAAGATTACAATTCTTTCTCATCCCTCCAAGCCCACCTGCACGACTCTTTATTTGACCTTTGCCCTTAGGCCACATCTAACTATGTTGTCAAAAATCACAGCTCTCATAAGTAATCTAAACTGCCTACCCCCATAATTACAGATAACCAAAATAACATTATTC